>NC_136640.1:25915292-25935292 GCF_949748355.1 Melanostigma gelatinosum
GCCATTTATTACATGCGGTCATCAATATACAGTCCCTCACAGTCCCACACACACACAAGCAGACTAATCAGAAAAACCCTCGTTGCAGGCCTGAGTCGTGGTTTGGGAGCGTAGAGGCCTAAAAACTCCGCTTCACTTGTTCACACAAGCAATAAACAAAAAAGTACGTGCACGTTTGTCAGTACTCACGAATCCAAGGCATATTCAGAGGGAAAGTGAGGGGAAGCTGGGTAATGGATGGCAGGTAGGGCGCAGAAGAAACAGCAGCAACAGTCTACAGCAGCTCACGCACAAGTGGGAAACAGTTCCCCACAGTGATCCCAAGGAGCTTTCCCGATCCTCACTTACAGCCGCAACCGTCCATCTCCTGAATCAGATAAATCAGCTAAGCAACAAGTCCATACACTACTTCATGGCGATTTAGTACTAGCTTGTTGTAACAATTAGTTTCAAATGCACAGCTAACAGTTTGACAGCAAAGCTAACAATTATTATGCTAATGCTAACGGCTACTCGCGATTAGCAACACAACTGGTTTTACACTATAACATTTAGTCACAGCATAGCAAACAATACACAAACTTATATTTACCTCTTGTAGATCACAACTGTTCAAACCATAGGATAACTGGTCGTCAGCCATTAAGTTACGAACCTTCTTGATCTCTTACCGATCAGTTACTGTTCAGTTAGAATTCGCTTCTGCCTCTCTAACCCACTGAGCCTGGCCACACACGACTAAGCCCCACCCCTCTACCTGAGAATGGGCTTGGATTGGCTGATAGTTTCAGGACAAGCCAATTAAACAAAGACAAAACAAAGATTGACATATGATACTGCTACAAGTTAGGTTGTTAGGGGGGCACAAAAGTGCTGAATCATGTACATACTGTCTCATATCAATCAAACTATGCTCATTTGCATGAACTAACCTTTGAACTGTAAAGATTATGAGTCTCTTATTGATATACATTTGTATCCATCCATATCTAATTTTATCCATACTTTTAACTTGGTTTTTTAGAAAACTATTTACATCCTGATGTCTGAAATCATTTTTTAGCCAGGGCTACACAGGTAGTGCATTTAAGAAAAATTATTAAATTATAAAATATTTTTTTTTTCTTTTCTTTAAAAAATAAAATATATAAATAGCTTTGTGATTCTGTTTAGGCCAGCAGAGAAGGCCTTGCAGGCCCTGACGGCCCGCCACTGATATTTAGAGAGAGAGAGAGCTGAGAGACGAAACACTTTTTACATCATTCCGGAGTGTTTGATGAGTTTTATCATTTAAGAGAAACAATAATCATATTCTGGGTTATTTAGTAATGACACCATAGTCACAATTTCAAAACGTACAGACGCAAATAATTCATGAATAAGACGATCGCATTCCGCCGGTAGAAATGGATCCTGCGCTTATAAACAGAACACAGTTTGTTAACAGACTACAGAGAGAAACACAGTGGTGATTACTGTGTGTCTTTATTAGTTAATAATAGTAACTAATAATACTAATGATCATGTGAACAGACACAAACTTCTCAAAAGTCTCTCCAGCTGTTAAAGCCGACTGACAGCTGATCCAGCTGTGATCAGCTGATCCTCAGCTGGTCATCAGAAACAGATGTCGCTTCACGTGATGCAACTGAGGAAAAGACGTCTCATGTCTCTTAAAACATATTTCCTCGTTCCTCTCTCCTCGTATGGTTTCCTCCATGCATCCCTGGTGGGAGGGACTAAGACGCAAGGAAAGGACGCAAGTGAGGGAAACGGGGATGCAATTAAGAGACTTGGGATGTACCCACTGTGTCTGAGTGTTTCCTGATTGCTTTCATTCACTTCATCTGTTCCCAATGACCTGCCCCTGGCTTTTCCCTCTGCCAACCCCACACTGCACTCATTCAACTCACCTGCCAGCAATCTACTCATCACCCCACACACATATACTCCCCTGCTTTCCCTGTTCTGGTTGTCGGATCGTCTTGTTCATCCCCCTGTCTGCTTCATGTTCCAACATTGTGGTTTCCTCGTGTATGCTCCGTGTTCCAGCGTTTGGTCCTCGGTTTTGCTCCTGGTTCGTGACTTTGCCTTTTTTTTTTATTCAGTTTGGATTTTTTGCCCGCTCCCTGTTGGAGTTGTTTTCTGCTACTGTATTTGATGACTTGGAGCCCAGTAAAGCTACCTAGTTCTCCACTTCACCTTGTCACCTGTGTCTGCAATCGAGTCTCCGCTCTGTTCGAGAACCTTGACAGAATATTGTCTTTCTATTCATCTTCCTGTGCAGAACAGCATAAAGAATATTTGTCCTGAAATTCACAAATTACAAGAGATAATGTTTCATCATTTGTGCAACTAAGTAAGGTTGCTCTTGTCTTTGTGAAGGCAGTCTTTACAAGCTCTCCAGTCTTGACCTTGAGCAGACCGCTCCTCTAGTCAGATGACCTTCTGCCCATCTGCATTCATACTGTCCGTGAGACACTGATTACCTGGCTGTCCTGAGGGAAAAAGGAATGTGAGAGAGAGAGAGCTTTTCTTGTCTGGGTACTGTGACATAATGTTCAATTTCCTTTCAAACAGCCAGACTAATCTCAAGCCTCTCTTTTGTGTTTGTAGCCGTGGCTCTTGTGTGATAGCAGTTTGAGACTACAGGGCGACTCAAGGACAGGGCTGTGGAAGCAGGCTGGGTGTTTCCCCAGAGGTTTTTCCTTTAATGCACAAGGAGAGGGCCAAGAACATGAAAGGTTGTTCAACGCTGGCAGTGAGGAAACCTGTGGGAAGAAAACAGTGTTATTTGATGTTTTGCCAGATAAAAAAAAAATACCAAAATGTAATATTTACTGTAGCCCCTTTCTACCTTGTGGCGGTGTTACGGATGTCTGCAATATTAAAATACATTGGTGTTTCAGAGACTTATTGTCATAGCGTGATTGGCTCAGCTGTTTCAGAGCGATGACTCCACTGATGTGACTAGTTGACTTTATTTATTTACACAACTATGCACTTTGAGTTGCTGCACATACATGAAGCAAAACAGCCTATGCTTCAAGAAGCCCAAGCAGACCTACTGCAGTACACTTGTGCTAGTAAAATATGATGTGGTGACTTTTCTTTTTTAGGTTTTGTTGGAAAGAACTACAGGCAGTATTTTTCAGATTAATCTTGGATGGGAACTATGCAGCACATTATTCATGTGATGCAGGTGCCTGTGACACCCGTCTGTATGTTTTGCCTCACTAGCAGCAGCGTCTAAGGATCACTCCTTCTTTTGTCCTCCAGTCCAACGCCATTGCCCTGACCAAGATGTCTCAACCATGGACCAGATCCATGAACAGACAATAGATACAATTTGTTGATTTTGTGTCCTACCCATATACCGACGGTCCCATGAAGGAGTAATGAGATTTTAACACATTTAACGTCAAGCATTGTTATGTATGCACAGGAAATTTGATACTAAGACTGTAAACAGTAGTGCACACAAATCTGTTTCAGCAGTTCACTTTTTGAAATTGAAGTTGACCTTTATGTAGCTGAAAGAATCCCATTGAGACTTTGAATCTATTTTCAAGATGGTGGCACATATAAATGACTAAGTCATCTTCTTCACCCGGTTAGGTCTATGTTTATCCGTTTCCTGGATGCATCTAAAGCTTTTGACCGAATTAATCATTCTAAATTGTTTGTCAAATATTTGATAAGGATTTTGCACTTTTGGTATTCGCATCAAACCATGCAAGCTAGATGGGGTAAGAGTGTATCTGCACCCTTCCTAGTATTGTGGGAGCCGGATCAGCCCCACTGTGAGAGCGAGCTTGTACGCATGCGGTGCTGCAGACTTAAGCAGCGCCGCATCGCAATAACGCTACCAAAACTGGTTTACAATTAAAAGGAATTTAATCCTACTGAAGCAAATACAATTATACAGTGAAGTACACTACTTCTAACAGAATATAAAACAATAAAACAAAAGAAAACCCTGCGCAAAAAAACTCCCCTCAGCTCCTCAGAAGACACGTGTGTCTCCTGGGAGCAAAACAGAGAAGAGAGAAAAAAGTCAGAAATTAAACCACCCACATACAGTTCGAAACTCCTCCCCTTTTGTCTCTCAATTCCTATTGGCTAACTTCAACCTTCTCCCAGGACCCTCGCCCTGGTGTGATCTATAATTGCCTGTCTAGAAGTCTCTCTGTCCCTACGCCTTACTCTTAATACATTCAATGACTGTCTGTTATGGCTTAACCCTTCTATGATAAACATTCTATATAAAAGATAAGACTTTGCAACTTTTGGCAAAAGCTTCATGTCTACAAATTCTACTAAGATACACTTCTAGCTACTAATCCTAAAACACTTATGATTATCCTAATTATGCATTCCCAAAACACTTCTGATTATGACTAATTATGAATTCTTAAATATGAATCATTAAACACTTCTATTATAATTTCTTAACACAGTTCCACACTCAAATTTCCTACAGTATCCAATGGCGTCCGACAGGGTGGAATACTGTCACCTGCTCTTTTTAATCTATATATGGATGATCTTTCTAAAAAGTTAAAAGAATGTAAGACAGGATGTATGGTGGGGGAACGTCTACACACCAATGACTGCACCTCAGAGGACCCAACGGTCATCGGCCTCATCAGGGACGGTGATGATTCTGTGTACAGGCGGGAGAACAGATGGTCCTCTGGTGTGGTCAGAACAACCTGGAGCTGAACAAGCTCAAAACTGTGGAGATGACAGTGGACTTCAGGAGGAGCCCTCCAACACTGCCCCCCCCCCCCCCCACCATACTCAACAACGCAAGAGCAAGTCTATATCAATTTTGAGACAGGAATGTTCTTGATAAGCAAACCTAATGTGTCTGAAATAGTTAGATTTAGCTTACCTTATTAGGAGTTATCAAATCAAAGTGTTCCCACACAGGGGAAATCCTCCTCTTCCTAGCTGGCTCCATCACCTATCCTTCTCTCCTCACTCTCCTAACTCTCCAAACTATCTCTCTCTCTCTAAACTCTCCAAACTATATAAACGCTATCCAAACTATCTCTCTCTCTCCAAACTATCCAAACTCTCAACTGACCGCAACTCTCCACCAACAACCCACATTTTGAATGGAGCCTGAGTGGTTTATATTGCTGTCGAACCTGCCGGCAAACTCTGAACCACTTCCCGAAGCAGTCACGTGGTACAGCCGGGCAGCGAGGCTTCGGACGTCATCATTTTTGGCTCCTCCCCTACATGAAGCAAGCCTCGATACGCGCTTCAAGGAAACGCCCCCTCCATTACTCGACACACGCTTCGAAGCGTCGGCACATCTCGTAACATCACTAATCTTTACACGTGTGCGGATCCAAGACTGTGGTGTCTTCTACCGGGAATAAAGTGTCGCTTGGATCACCCTCCCATTTCCTCAGTCTGTCTGCCCTGCCTTGTCCTGCCCGGTTCTCACCCTCATGTCCTTGGATTCCCTGCTGTTCCCTGTTTCTTTTGTGTTCATGTCTCATTAAAACCCTTTTGTTTCACTCTGCAATCCCTGGTCATGTCTGCGTTTGAGTCCACCACACCCCATGACAAATACTATGTAATATATTTTTAACTCCTATAATAGGAACAGCAGTGGGAGCAGTGATGCTGCGCTTTTGTTGGGGGATAAATCTCACCCCTCAGAGGAGGCCAGACCACACGTGTCTCGGCTGCTTCGTGCAGTTCACACGCTGCAATAATAATGCTACCAAAACTGGTTTACAGTTAAAAGGATTTAATCCCACTGATGCAAGTATGATTACAGTTAAACATTGGAGTACATACTCCTATGAAATATTACAATATTAACCCACTTTGGAAAAAAACGACCTCTGGTCCCAGGACACAGCCGTCCCAGGGAACCATACGCTAAAAGAGGCAGAAAAACACTTCTATCCCCGCCCACATATTCGTTCGCGGCTCCTCCCCTCCCGTCTATCTCAATTTCTATTGGCTAACTTCTCTATGCACTTATGTAAACGCCTGTCTCCACGACTCTCTTTCCCTGAGTTCCTAACACATTCAATGACGGTCAGTTGTTGCTTAATCCCTTCTATGATAATCCTTCAGTATAAAAGTTAAACTTCTGCAACTTTGGCAGAAGCTTCATGTCTTATTAGCTACTAATCCTACAACACTTTGTTTATCTTAATTATGCATTCCCAATACACTTATGATTATGACTAATTATGAATTCTTAATTATGAATTATTAAACACTTTTATTATATCTACTGAACATACAGTTCTTTGCTCAAATTTCTTACACTTTGGACTGAATGATGGCGGGCAAGTCAGGAGTAAGTTTGGTGGTTGAGATGTGAAGGACCTCACAGAGATGGCTGTTGGTCATTTTGGTTCTCAATCTGCTTTTGTTAAGATTTATCAGAGAAAATGTTTGCTCACATAAGTATGTTGAGCCGAACAGACAAATCATTATTTTTGCGTGGCGTCTCATCGGAGGAAACTTGGCCTTGTAGAAGTCGGGTTGGGAGAGAATCTGATTTTGATTCTTCAGAGAATTGTCACACTGCATTTCGATAAGTTCTAATTGCAGACTCTCTTCCACTTATTCTACATCCATCAGGAAGGGAGCCGAGTCGTTGCCTTGGATCCTCTTGTATGTTAAGATCAACTAAAAATGGCATGTCTGCCAACCAAAGAGGGTTACTCAGTCAGCTCGTGAAGATGTCGGTCCTTCTCTTTCAAAAACTGGTTGATTTCTGATCTTCGGGAATAAAACCGGTGCAGCACGGAGCCCCCCAATGCACATCAGAATGGAAGAGTAGGTCCTCGTATTCAGCGTCAACATCAGAGGAAAGCTTGAAGTTCTCTGTGGTAGAGCCCTCGTGCTCAAATTATGTTGACAGTTTTCACAACAGTGTTCATCACATCGCCAAGCTGGACTGTCTTGGCACAGAGGGCTTCTTGGTGGATGATACAGTGCATTTTAGCCTCACCTCGACTCTTTTGCACCTTGGCGCATAGAGGCCATTCCTTTGCGCTCGCCTTTCATAGCTGGTGCCCTATCCTTTCTAACTCCACACAGCTTGTCCCATTTAAGTCCCATCTTATCAATTGCATTGTGCTGTTTATTAAATATAGCCAGGAAATGATGAACCTGAAATACACCACAATCCAAATAATAAACAAATTGCTACTTATATTGAGTCACTCAAAAGACACATGGCAAACACTTAATCCAGGAGAATGTGTTTGGAGACACAGTATGTCCTCATCCAGGCCTCATTAACCTGTTACCACTCCAGTAAAATTAGCCCAAGGTGTACCCGAAGTAAATTGAAAGCTGTTCTTGAACCATTTGGAGTACATGCATGGCCTATTTTGTAAGATCACACTCTGAAGTGTTTTCCCCCCAACAGTCAGAATAGTATTTGAAGTTTGAACACACTGAAATAGGTTTTTATTTCCGCCTGAATGTTTTTTTGCAAACAGATGCCTGCAGATGACTATAGCTGGGACTTATTAGCAAAAAAACGCCATTTGGAGACCCATGGTACCCTAGGCTGTGTTCATAATTCATTTTAAGCTTATTTATGTCTAACTACAGTAATCTATAAGTTATTTCACCATTATTCACTTACCTAAATTCTCAAAAACCACACTTTGTGTTTAAGGCACGGTCACAGGGACCTGACTCGTGGTTACGCAGGTTACTTCCGTGTTCTGCCTCTAAATCCACCCCCTGAAGCTGTATATCGTTATTTTCGAAATTTCATTGGCTATATTGAGTGTCAGTCATCAGAATGATCGGTTGCAATTGGCTCAAGCATTACACAAAAGAAGAGGTTACTGAAGTTACGTTTGAAAATGCATCGATAATTCGGCATATCTGCCGGTGTGCGAGATTAACTGGTGTCTAACAAGTAGTAGATTTTTCAGCAAACTGTTCCGTTTATATTCTTTCAAAAGAAACTGTAGAAACTATGAAAGACAGGCGAAACGATCAAAATGTTTCTTTCCCGTTTATTCGACGTGGGTTCTGAAAGGCCACTCCTACCATACATCTGCTTTATGCACTCCAACATAACAATCTGGAGAGCAACTGTTCGTGGTCATACACACACACACACACACACACACACACACACACACACACACACACACACACACACACAGACTCAATGAAACTAACGGGATGTTGCATTAACCAGTTAATTCAAAACCAGTTAATCTCGCACACCTGTGCTGGTTAATTTGAAATGATGCAACAGCAGTCCGTGGGTATTTATGGACGTAATAATGTGTTTTGGACAAAATATTTTACTGGATTGGATCGTCTGCACTTTTGGCAATGTAGCAAGACCGTTTTCGTTGGAATATTATCAATGGGTGGACTTCTATAAAGCTTCATCGGTGAGTTGCCTCGATTTTGTAACTGCTTGTTTGTTGGTTAGTGGTCTGACAGAGGCATTGATTGTACCTGCTGTAGTGATTGTATCTTGAAATGGTTTGCATAAATCGAATCACAAGTTTCGGAGTGTTAACAGGTTAACAAGTATACTGAACCACCACTTGGTTTCTCTTGTGGAGAGGAGGGTAAATAAACATGCAGTTTCAAACAGTGATGGTGGATGTATCTTCTAAATGCACTGATAAATCATTAGCAGTCAAACAATTATTAAAACACTTTATTTTGTTGTTTTTTTGGTGGAAATCTTTCCATGAAAAAAACCCACCAAATTAGAAATGACAAATAGTCTTAAGAGATCTTTTTTCAACACAAAACTCAAGTTTATTTTTTTTCATTAAATGTTAACTCATACCAATAAATAAAAAAAGCTAAAAATCTTTAATTTGCTATTTTGACATCTTAAAGTTTATAACATATATTAACTTTAAACATTGTATTTATATAATCACAATAACATCAAATTATATTTGTCTTTTTTGGGGGTGATGGCATCATAAAATATGACTACAAACATTCAAAGATTCATTTTTAAACCTCCAATAGAAATTCTAAATATATATTATATTCTAATCATGACAATGGACATTGGATAATGCATTAGTAAACAGTTTAAAATATCGTTGTCTATGAAAGCCTTTTTGTAATGGATGTGGTTTTAATATGAGATATGTTTATTTAAAATGTTTATGTTTAAATTAAGACAGCTGGCCGGGCCTTCATTATTTTTGTAGGCATTGTCTGACGCAGAAGAACAAATTCAGAACAGAAAATATTGATGAATCCTAGATTTGTATGTAAAACGTTAGTATACACGGTTTGAGCACAGATTTCTGCATACAAACTGTTTGTGAATGAGGCCCAATGAGATCGTAACCATCTTCATTCATTTAGTGGCATTATTGGAATGCAGTTTGCTGCAAAGACAGACTCTACGTGTTAATATCATCTTGGCTGTGTTCCTGAGGCAGTTGAGACAGTTAGTGAGGAAAAAAAGCAGCATGTTCATCATCAGTGGCCTTTACTGACAGGCTGTGGGACGCCTCAGTCTGTCTCTGTTCTCTCTCCACTAGCACTTCTCCTGGTGAAACAGATGTTCCCTTGATGCCTTCATGTATACTCACCTCCCTCTTAATTACTGCTGTTAATTAACAGACACATGCATCCCTTTACAGAAACAAGCGTGGACTACAGTACTTCCATCTCATGATGGGAACAGTGATATTATTGGTATGTATACAACACAGTTTGATGCATTTAGGAGGCAGGTTCAGCAGTATATAGAGCTGTAATAATAGATGAAGGGAGGAAGTGTATTATTTTCAAGGAGGCGAGCAATTAGGGGAGAACAGAAGGATATGTAATACAGAAATACAGTCTACAACATTCTACACGATTTTGCATTACACTGCATCTCTCCCTCATTTCTCTCTGTGTCCTTTTTGTTGCTGTGTTTGTTTTCACTCATCTCTCACACTCGCTCACACACACACACATATCTATCGGCTTTGATCCATTAGTCAACACCATATCCCAGGGTTCCATCTGTCCCTGTTTTGCTCTCATCCTCCATACTGTCCCCCAAAGTTGTCGGCTTATATTTAATGAGGGAGTGTCAGTTGAATTATTCAGCTGTCATTTGTTGCTTTTATAAAGTAAATGGATGTCAGAGAGGATTTTCTCTTTACACCACAGCACACAGTGTTCTCTATTCTCTGCTGCGTCGATGCATGAGATAAGAGTTTCTTGTGAGGATTTTGTTATTCAGTATGTAAATATTAGTTGGTTACATGATGGAAAAAGAGGAATATATTTCAGTCGAGGGTTTTTAAGCAGTGTAATACCCTGTGTCCTCAGTTCAGGTAAGATGACTTTGAACAATTGAGTGATAGAGAGATCAATTATCATTTGCATAATCAAATTTTCTTTCCCATCGCACCTTCTTGGAATTCTGCACCATGTCAAGAGTAGGTAGTCCTTAAATCAGTGTGATGTGTGTGAATGGGTGACTGACTACATGTAGTGTTAAAGCGCTTTGAGTGGTCGGAAGACTAGAAAAGTTCTATACAAGCGCAATTACCATTTACCAATCTAGAATAACTATATCATTAGATAATTGATTTCGGCGGTGTTCTGGGCATAGTAGAATAACGTCAGTTTTGTCTGCATTTATGATCAAGAAGTGCAGGTCATCCAAGTTTCTATGTCCTTAAGACTTTTTGTTGACAGAGATCTGACATTTAAGAGTTGACATTTAATTTTCCCTATTTTGTTGAACTGTTGCGTTGGTGGTGTTAAGTTTAATCAGGATATTTTGTACAACTCCTTCTATTTAATTTTGATTTAATTAATTGAAGTGGCTGTGGGGCAGACACAGTCTCTAGGGTTTTGGGTGGGTACCTGCTCTAATGGAAGCACAGAGATGTGTGTAAGACTGCAACTCTGCTTCCATCATGGTCTCAACTCTGAGTTGTCATGGAGTCAGATTTCTAGATATATAATCCGCTCCATCCAAAGTGGGATAAATGCATGTGACTATGGCCCCTGGTGTTGCTAACTTCACATTCCTTACAATAGAGCTGCCAATAATCAGAGTTGGTTTCTCAACGGGTGTGTCGCTAAGTGGGGTGAACCTATTAGAAACTTGAAGTGGTTGGTGGTGAACCGTGGGCTTCTGCCTAGACTTATGCAGTCTCCC
Source organism: Melanostigma gelatinosum (assembly GCF_949748355.1). NCBI lineage: Eukaryota > Metazoa > Chordata > Actinopteri > Perciformes > Zoarcidae > Melanostigma > Melanostigma gelatinosum. Next base: position 25,926,457 of record NC_136640.1, read on the forward strand.
GGCTGCTCGGGGGTTTGCCGGGGGGCGGCTAGTAGAAGCTACGTCTGGTCGGCCCACAGGGGGGGGGGATGACGACTAATCTACTGTATCACATTACTTACTCTCACTTAGGCTACATCCACACTAATATGTTTGAGTTTTAAAATCAAAACGATCTCCGTCCACACGGCGTTTCAGCATCGTTTTTTAAACGATCTCCGTCCAGACTAAAACGCCTGAAAAAGAATATCACGTGACTCTTCACATACACTGGGCATGCGGGTGGGTGCCGGTGTTAACAGGAAGGAGATTGGTTGCTGAGTTTAAAAAATACAACTGAGTAATAAAGTAGTCTTTAATAATGAACGGTCGTGTTTATACTTAAGATCTTCATCTATAAACTCAAACAGACAAATTTCATGGAAGATTTTAGTAGTTTTATTTCTTAGACTTAGTTACAGGGCTCTCTCTCTCACACATCAAATTAACTTGAAAATTAACACTTACCCATGAAGGTTTACAAGATTATGGGTCAATAAATGTGGCCAACACACGTCTCTCACTCGTTTCCTCGGTTTCGTTGGTGTTCATTCTCACTTGTAGCTCTGCTGGTGGCTGAAGTCTCTGTCGTTCTGGAGAGCAATTCATGTTTCTGTGTGGACTGTGTGCACAATAGTTGTGCAGAACAAAATATGTAATACAGTTTTTCTCAATTGATAAAACACTAAAACCCATTGGCTGAACAAAGTTCTCAGTTGCCTGAACTCATTTAGCTAATTGTGCAGTCTGTTGTCAATACCTTAAACTATGTCACATGGTAAAACACAATTTGCAGATCTCACTTAGACTTTTCAGCAAAACTCTAAACACATTCTCAGTCTCAAAACACATTCTGCACTCTAATGCACATGTCATCCATACTGGTAAACACAAGTGGCAACAATCAAATAGAAATAGAGAACACATGTCATTGATTAAACACAATTACTCAAAATTGATTTCACTTGTATCAAATGATGTGACACAACCAATATTAGCCAGTTTAGAGGGCAAACAGGTGGTTGAAGGTGGGAAGGAGAAAGTCTGAGAATGGATAGAAGACACAATGTGAGAGAACATCGTGCTTTCTATTTGTTACAGTAACAGTACTGACTGCTCAATAGATGTTGACTGGTTGCAGGTTCATATCAACAAAGAACAAGAATTACAGTATCACAGAGACAAAGGACACGTTTGTGAGATGCAGGGTACAGTACTGTAAAAATAGGGGTACAAGGAGGAGGAAGAACAAAATAAATTGCAAAGAGCAAAGCACAGTAGTCATTTCTGATCGATTTTGAGCTCCTGTAACAGAACATGTTTTCGTTCCTATGAAATTTGTTTTGAGATTAAAAATCTACTTCTCCCTGAGAACTATATGTTTTGAACAATGTGTTTTCTATTTATTGGTGTATTGTTTACTGATGCTTGATGGTGTATATTATTTTGATCACTTTGTTTATGATTTGAGAGCAGTGTTTGATTTTGAGCACAGGTAAAACTGTTTTGAGGCGAAAGTTTCATTTTGCAAGAGGATTCAGAGGTTTTGTAAATAGTGCTTGAAGATGAGGTTTTGTGTTTAGTTTTGAGAGAATGGGCGACCGTTTCAAGAAATGTGTCTTAGCAATCGAGAAAAACTGAAATAAGAAAAGGAAATTCCTCCGTTTTGTGTCCGTCCTCCTCAAAGCCGCTAACCGTGACTTCAGACGGCCGCGCCGTAGGTCTGATCACGCTGCTGGACACGCCGCTCACTAATCGCTCCAATAACTGCTACATTTTACAGCTGCTAGTAAAGACAACTAGGTCAGCAACACCTGTAATCAGTTGTCCATGTTAAATGAACCAGGTAGTCGATCGGTAATCAACGCTGTAGTTTGTGATTTTCCGGGTAAGGGTCACGTGATAGGCATGTGACGAATCAGGGAAGGACACATCATGACTGCTAAGAACCAATCAAGTAGCGAACGTGGGTGTGGGCGTCATCGTTTCCAAACGTATCCCTTTTCAAGCGTCCACATGAAGAGGCAACCCCAGAGTTTTCAAACTTATCCGTCCTCGGGAGCGTTTTCAAACTCCTCCGTTTTCGGTGCTCGAAATCTCCGGCGTAGTGTGGACGCTCAGTGTAAACGTAGCAAAACATATGCATCTTCAAATAGAAACGGAGTAGTGTGGACATGGCCTTTGATCTTGGCCTCGATGAAAGGGTGTTCTGATTCAATTCAATTCATTTTATTTTTGTGTAGCCCAAAATCACAAATTACAAATTTGCCTCAGAGGGCTTTACAACATGTACACATTTGACATCCTCTTGTCCCGAGACCCTCACATCAGAACAGGAAAAACTCCCCAAAAAAACCCCTTTAACGGGGAGGAAAGAGGAAAAAACCTTAGGGAGAGCAACAGGCCAACTCCCCTCACCTGTCCTTTATCAGTAATCTTCTGTCCCTCTCCCAGGATGGACAGAAGTGCAATGATATCATGTGTAGAACAGGATAGTGAATTACAACACATTCAATGTAATTACACCACATTCAATGTATGACAGAACCACGGCAGGAGGCAAGACCAGGTCCAGGTATAACCCGGATACACAGGAACTTGTGAGGCGAGAAAGCACAGAGACTCTGGTGAGGAAGCAGGTCAATAATGTGCATTAATGGTATCGGTAATATGAAATAGTAATGTGAGTAATAATAAAAGTGATATTAGCAGTTGGAGTCAGCAGGGTCATGGTAGGAGGAAGGACCAGGGTCCAGATGAAACCATGCTCCATGGAAACCTGTGAGGAGAGGAAGCACAAGGACTCCGGGGAAGAAACAAAGTCAGTAATGTGCAGTAATGGTGTCGGTAATAATGTTAATAATAAGAGATGGTAGTATGTATCCACCTACTTTGACTAACAAGCAGAGATAAAGATGGGTGAGGAAATACCTCTAAACCCCCTCCCCCGCCTTGCTAGGCGTCATCTGCATCCTTACCCGAGACTCCCATCCATGTCCCCACATGTCTGTCAGCCCAGACAGAGGTGAAGAAGAGCAGAGAGGCGCTCAATGTATCCTAAAGAAGACCCCCTGTAGTTATTGCCTATACCAGTTTGTCTAAGGCCCGGTCCAAGGCAAACCAGAGCCAGCCCTAACTATAAGCACTATCAAGTGCTGATGAGGTCCAGCACACAATATTTCTTTTTGCTTACATCATTTGTAAAGAGTGGATAAACTCATCACAATATAATCAAACAGAACATCAACTTAGTTCCTACACTAGCAGCATGGCTCTATTGATGGCAGGGTTTTTAAGTCCACTGCACTTGTGCTCACTGAAATATCATGCCATTTGAATGTTTTGCCTTGAAGTTTTGTATAGATGTTCATCATCCCCAGACCATATGGTGAGGGCTTTGGGGATGCCATAACCTTTTAGTCCCGGTTGAGATTTTTAATTTAGGGGAAAATCTCTCAAAAGTTAATATATGGGTTGTCATGAAATTTAGAGTATACCTGCATGTTCACCAGCAGGTTGAATTTTAGGTGATTTTCAGTTGTTGCATCTTGAAGATCATCAGATGAAGATGTCAGTCTGTCCAACACTTTGGTTTATGACAAAATATTTGTAAAATCAGTAACATTCCCATCAGCTGTCCTTGTTTTGTTACTTAGCTAATGTTGGTATGCTTGCACGTCACAAGATGGTGAATATGGTTAACATTATACCTGCTAAGCATCAGCTGTTATTATTTTCATTGTCAGCAAGGTGACATTACAAGTGCGATCAAAGCCCTGCTGTGCTTACACAGCTGCTGATGTGGCTGTGGATTTAGTCTTCTTTCACGCTTCTTCTTCTTCTTCTTTAAATTAAATGTCTGTGTGTGTTTCACAGATAGCAATTGCTACAGCTTTAGAGGTACTGAAGAGGTGAAGCTGGTGAACTGTAGAAAGTGGAATTGACAATATCAGAAGTGTTCAGGACTATTAAGTGTAGACAGACATGTCAACCGCTATCTGTTTGCTAATTACACTGTGATCTCAGCTAAACTGCAGTACAACAAAAAGGGCATTATCTACCGCTGCTGTAGCTTTCAATAGGCTACTGTGGGAACTTGTTGACATCTCTCAATTTTCTCAGACACCTCAATGCAGATTTGAAAGTATATTGTGATCCTTTATATTGTCAGAGCAATAACTCTTTTTGCAGACGCGGGTTCATCCTTCATGATTATGTTTGTGAGGTACAGTTATTCAGAAGCTGGACTGGTGCCAAGGCAAATTGGATTACGTCTCCCAATGTTCTCAAGTGTTTTATTATCCCTGAGCTGAAGGCATAATGTGATTACTTGGTGATGCCCTTTGTTCAGAACACTATTATCCTGATGCTGGTGTCCATGAGTTCATTAACAGCACATTATGACTTGTTAGACACAAGCACGCAGCAGAGGCCGCCGAGCTCATGCAGTCATTCATGTTGCGTTCAGGCTGGATAGACTTCTCCTGAACGTGGGCGGCAAGTAAAGTTTAGTTTAAACAAGTGCACTGTAATTGAATAATGAACTGCACGTGCAGTACATTATATAAGCAGTGTTAGGATTTTGGTGATAACAGTCGTGAATTGCTCCCTCATTTTAAATTTTAAAACAAAAGGGAAACTTTCAAAAAATGGTACCAATTTGTGATATGAGGTTGACTTTATGTGAATAATATTACAATTAGTTTGACGAAATAATCCTTACTTAATGTTTACTTACTATCTGTTTCTCTTCAGAGCTTTTAAACTGCATCCTATGGTCTTGATTAGTGGTTGGAGTTTTCTCAGTTGTCACGAAGATCAGTGTCAATATTAATGAATACACAGAGAATTCACGCATGTATTGCGTGATTTATATACAATGACTCTCCACAAAAATATGTTTCAGTTCTGGGTCTGCCCTATGGTTGTTTCCCAGTTGCATGTGTCCAGATTATCTTCACATACATATCCTTAACATATGTCCAAACCACCTCAACCTGCTTCAGTGCATAGTGGATTATTATTGATTGTTTTAATCTCACTCAATGTGTCACAGACCCTTCCCACATCAGAGGGCATACTCTCGACCTTGCTTTTACTCTTTAAATATTGATTCTGTTCTGTTGATCTTTGTATTTCATATCAGAATTGTGTTCTTTTGAATTGGATACCTAAGGGTGGCCTCAAATTAGCTCTTGCATCCTAAACAATCTCGCTGCAGCAGTTTCCTGCTGGCTTATATTAGCTCAAATGATGGGTTGGGTAATTTCAATTTTGCTGGGTAGTTTTTGTGTAGCCCAGCTGCTGGGTTAGTGGCTGGCTCATTCTTAGTGACAGTAGAAAGTAGAGGCTGGGTTATCTGCCATCGGCAAATAGCATGGTCACTGAGCAGTCTTTTTGACTCCTCTCCTCCAGCAGTCCTCTAACATAATTCAGTAAAGGTTTGGACCAAGTCATTACTGTAGAGACAGCCATACCAGACTGTAGCCTGATGGTAACTTCATGGAGTGAGTGAATGATGACACTGTCGTAATGTCCAGGCTAGCTTGTAGCTGTCGGCTGACCTAGCTTGACTGGGCTGCAATCTATTGAGAATCGTAAGTCGATAATTCCATGTCGGCATTCCTGATTTCTGATCAAAATGTTTCCTAGTGCATCTGCTCGGGAAAAATGATGTTTGTATACAAACGTTGTCTTCAGGAACTGTGGGCAACCTAATGAACTTTAATTTCTGCGTTGAATCAAAATCAATCAAATAATCATTTTCAAGGCAGCAGGTGAACTTTCATCTCCAAGTTCAACTGACTTGACATGTTTTACAGTGTTTTACATGTTTTACAGCAAGTCTCTATGCTGCACAAGCATCTACTGAAGACCTACATACATGTTTTAACTTTTCTCTTTCCTGCCTGGTACGGTCGACTAAGCTGTAAATCTAAGAATAAACTTGTGTCGATGGCCAGCAATATAGTTGACAAACCCCAAAAGCCCTTGACTCAACTGTTTACAGAAATGATGAAGAAGAAAACGAGGAGTATCCTGGGTGATATCTCCATCCTCTTTTCAGCCAGTTTGAGCTCTTGAACTCCGAGAGGCTATAGAGTCCCTCTGGAAACTAGAAATGTTTTTAAGAAGTCCTTCATCCCAAGTGCCATCAATATTCTTAAGTCAACAAAGTGACTGAGTAGATCTAAGCCACTGACATTAACTGTTTTCACCTGTGGTATAACCTACAGTATATGTATTTGTTTTTCTAACCACCTGTCTGCTTTTTATGTTGTTGTTTCTTGTGTTTGGTGAGCAGAGACAAATTTACACCCTGGACGATGATAAAGATGTATTGTTTTGTATTACAACAGCACCATGAGCAAAGATAATTCAAAGAATACTTTTTAAGACATTTTATGATCTTAAATTCTCAAAATCAAATTTAAGGATCAGCAGCAACCCTGTTATGGGAGGAGGAGGCTTGTAGCCTATCGCATGCTCGCAAAGTCTTCTAATAAGCACATATCAATTGAATGTAAATGTAAGTAGCAGTTACAACATTGTTACAGTACGTTTCACAACAAACACTACATGGTTTAAAAATCTATGTGAACTTGGGCACGATGGATCTTGAGTTTCCAACTTGAATGACTGTTCCGTTGCACGTTTTCCGAGTACAATGGATTGCAGCATAACCTTAGTGTTAGTGTCAAGCAGAAACCTCTGGTGCTGAGAAAAGAATGTGGAAGTGCCAAAAACTGCAGTTACTCAAATGGCCACTTGAGACTGGTTCCAACAGCGAGTCAATCGCTATAGACCTCCATGTTGAAATGTTTTATGTGATAGTCTCTCCAGCCAATATTACTATTCATGACATTTGTGTAACTCACCTGTGTATTTTATATTAAGACCTAAAGTTTGGCATAATTGAGGGCATGGCCGCTTTGAGTGACAGGTGGGTGCCGTCACTGGTTGCTAGGTGCTAGCTGTCAGCTCTGCTGTGTCACACTGCTGGCTCATCTCCATTGAACACACACCTCTTTGCCATTTTTAGAGTAATTCGTTGTCGTCAATGCCAAGATCCCGGAGTCACCCACTTTGAGGCTCACACTGGCTCTTCAGAAAATTACGGGGGACATCATGAAGACTACATCCATATTTTATTTTGTGTAGGTTAGCCTAGACCAGTGATTTTCAACCGCTGTGCCGTGGCACACCAGTGTGCCGTGAGAGATCGCCAGGTGTGCCGTGGGAAAATGTCCAATTTCACTTGATGAGTCCAATAAAATATTATTTAGTTGTTGCAAATACTTTGCCATTGTTGAGCGTCTGAGCTGCAATATGGCTAAGTAATAAATACTCTTCCATGCCAGTGGGTGGCAGTAGGTAGCGCAATAATGACCTTGTTAATTTAGGCCAGTATGTCATGATCAGGCTTTGCCTTGTGTTTTTCTGTAGCTCCTCAACTCAGCCACTCCCTCAGCACCAGGCCAACTCCCCTCACCTGTCCTTCATCAGTAATCAAGCACGCCCTCATCAGCACAACTCCCCTCACCTGTTCTAGTCACTACTTAAACCCCTGTCTCTCACTCACTCACTGCCAGATCATTGTTTGTGTTCTCTCCGCCCGTTTGTGTCGTCCTGTTCCCGGTTTCCCCGTCTGCCTGCCCTGCCTCGTTTCCCACTGGATTTCCCCCCTCGTCTCTTGTTTTTGCTTGGACACTCTATTGTGTGGTAATTATTTCCTTTTTGTGTGGAATAAAATGCTTTTTTCACTTCACCTGACTGCTCCTGAGTCCTCACTATGCCCTGTGACACAGTAGAATGAAATGATGTGCGGGAGATGTTGCGGTGACAAGACGAACAGTGGTGGAGAAATATTTCAAAAGGAAAAATGCAGACTCTGAACAGGGCAAAATAACCCATATGAAAAGCCTAGTAATGATCAACACATTTAGAGACTTGTCATTAAATTGTCAGGATATATCCGGCCCTCGGTACAGCGGCCTGCCAGTAAATATATGTTTATCATAACTGACCCGCCACACCACATGGCTCCGGGACGAAAAGTGGCGAGGTTAGCTGGCTTTTTGTGCAACATAACAAAGCATCAAACCTCCAGCTTCAGGGACAGGGACGTATGATCAATTCAATTCAATTTATTTTTGTATAGCCGAAAATTACAAATTTGCCTCAGAGGGCTTTACAATATGTACACATTTGACATCCTCTTGTCCCGGGACCCTCACATCTGAACAGGAAAAACTCCCCCAAAAACCCTCTTTAACGGGGAGGAAAGAGGAGGGATCCCTCTCCCAGGATGGACAGAAGTGCAATGATGTCATGTGTAGAACAGGATAGTGAATTACAACACATTCAATGTGTGACACAACCACGGCAGGAGGGGGGGTGCGCGAACCCGGTCGGGATGTAGAAGGGGGTGCGCGGCCTAAAAAGTTTGGGAACCGCTGGCCTAAAGGAAGCACATATAAGGTGAACAAGATTGGTCCAAGCACAGAACCTTGTGGAACTCCATAACTGACGTTGGTCTTCATCGAGGCTTCATCATTTACATAAACAAACTGAGATCGATCCGATAAATAGGATCCAAACCAGTTCAGTGCGGTTCCTTTGATGCCAATATAATGTTCCAGTCTCTGCAACAGGATGTAGTGGTCTATAGTGTCGAACGCAGCACTAAGGTCTAACAGGACAAGAACAGAGACGAGTCCTTTGTCTGATGCGATTAGAAGGTCATTAGTTATTTTTACCAGAGCTGTCTCTGTGCTATGATGCTTTCTAAATCCTGACTGAAAATCCTCAAATAAAC
>NC_136640.1:25937792-26197792 GCF_949748355.1 Melanostigma gelatinosum
CAGACCGACCGTCATCTTCCAGCGAACCAAGTCCCACCCCGGCAAGCCTCCGTAGCAGACGGCGTGCCGCTGCCCCCGAACGTGGGCAACGGACGCGGAACTCTCCCCCTTCCTCCTCCGCTCGCTCCGGATGCAGCGCTCGGGGACAAACCTCCGACAGCCCGGCTTCCGGCGACTCCAGCCTCCCAGTACGCCGCGCTCGAAGCCACCGCCACGGCGCTCGCGCCCTGACCGCATCTCCCAATGGAACCGACCCGCCCAGGATCGCTGCCTGGACCATAGCGCGCCTGTTAACGGAGCTGCAGGAGAGGGGGATCCCCCACAAGCGCCACGACAAGAAAGCGACACTGCTCCAACTCCTCGCAGCCGCCATGACACCTCGCCACGCAGCGACGGACTTTCCAGCAACAACACACGGGCGCGCCGTCAGTGACGCAATCACGCACCACCAAGCCCCGCCCCGCCGGCCTCGACGTTCCAGGTTCACAGCGTCCCCCTCCACCACCACAAGGAAAGAGAGAAGAAGGGAAAAGAGAGTCTACGCAACAAAGCACACCGTGCCAACTCCTCCAAACCTTCCCAAAGTCAGGTCAGGCACCAGGTAAGTCCTGGCACCGGGTTGCCAGGTTCCCTCTCCTCCGTCCCCCTCTTTAAGTCCGGGCACCGGGTTGCCAGGTTCTCTTTCCTCTGTCCCCTAATGCCGCTTTCCTACTACGCATACTCTGCCCACCAGGCGATTCCTGGCACCGGGCTGCCAGGTCTTCTGGCCCCGTCCCCGTCTTTAAGTCCTGGCACCGGGTTGCCAGGTTCCCTTTCCTCTGTCCCCTAATGCCGCTTTCCTACTTTGCATACTCTTCCCACCGGGCGGATTCCTGGCACCGGGTTGCCAGGTCTTCTTGCCTCTGTCCCCCTCTTTTAGTCCTGGCACCGGGCTGCCAGGCTCCCTCTCCCCCATCCCCCTCCCCTATCCCGCTTTTCCTACTACGCATACTCTTCCCACTAGGCAGATTCCAGGCACCGGGTTGCCAGGTCTTCTTGACTCTGTCCCCCCCTAAGTCCTGGCACCGGGTTGCCAGGTTCCCTCTCCTCTGTCCCCCTCCCCTATTCCGCTTTTCCTACTAGGCAGATTCCTGGCACCGGGCTGCCAGGTCTTCTTGCCTGTCCCCCCCTAAGTCCTGGCACCGGGTTGCCAGGTTCCCTCTCCTCTGTCCCCCTCCCCCATTCCGCTTTTCCACCATGCAGATACCAAGCAACAACACAGCCACGGAGTGCAATGACACAGCCACTCAACGACTCAGCCATGCTACGCAACGTTAGAACGCAGCAGCCACGCATCGCAGCCACTGACCGCAGCCACGCAACAATGCAGCAACCGAACGCAGCAGGCAACGGGACGCAGCAACAGGAACAGAGCGCAGCAACGAATCGCAGCAACGGACCGCAGCAACGCAGCCACGGAGTGCAATCACGCAGCCACGGAACGACTCAGCCATGCCACGTAACGCAGCAACGCCGGAACGGAATGCAGCAACGGCAGAACGCAGCAGCCACGCATTGCAACGACGGAACACAGCAATGCAGTGCAACAACGTACCCCAGCAATGTAACGCAGCAATGCAACGACACAGCAAGCAACAACTGGATGCAGCAACACAGTGCAACGGACCGCAGCAACGTAACAACGCAGCAAGTAACGACGCAGCAATGCAGCAAGCAACAATCTCTTTAAATAACTCCTACATACCGTAACGCTTTGTCCACCACCCTCATCCGTCATCATACGTTACAGGGAAGACAAAATGCTCCCAAACTTGCGACTTAAATGACGCCGCGGCTTCTCAAGTTCCTCCGCTTGCCATGACTTCACTGTTAAATGCTTCTAAGCTGCCCCGTTCACGTGAACACACTACTGCGCTATATCTGTTCACTGACACTCTGCATTGATATTCGGGGACTTGTTACTTGAAAAGGAACAGCAGCAGTAGAACTTTATTACACACTATGATGAATACGCTGTAAAAAAAGAAAAGAAAAAAAATACTCGATTGATCCGCGGTTCACGAGTGATCCGAACCGTGAGGGGTGATCCGAACCGTGAGGGGTGATCCGAACCGTGAGGGGTGATCCGAACCGTGAGGGGTGATCCGAACCGTGAGGGGTGATCCGAACCGTGAGGGGTGCTCCGAACGGATCACGGATTGATCCGTGATCCGTGACACCACTAATATGTATGTGTATGTGTATGTGTATGTGTGTGTGTGTGTGTATATGTATATATGTATATATATGTGTATATATACTTTTAAATGATAATTCACAAGCTTAGGACCCTGCCTCGGCCGAGGGCAACCTTCGTCGATTATTTGGAGTGTTGAGGAATGGTTGATGGAGATTTAGCCCGTAGCGGTTTGGGGGAGGCTTAGCTGAGGATCCACTGCGGCTACCGGGCCTTGCAGATTACCAAAATAAGTCTCCCTGGGGAGCAGGTTGCCTACCCGTGCGCAGTTGGTAAGCGTGGGAAGACGGGTTATCGACAATGGAGTTCTGCTGGTCGGCAAAATCAAGTCAGGATTTATGGGTTTAAAGACAGCGTCGGATATGGCGGAACAGATGTTGGATGGGTGTCTGCAGGAGGGCGGATCTTCTGAACTTCTGAAATGAGAAACGAGAAGCCATGGGGTTGCGGTGGCCCAGGCGTGAGCTGCATCGAGAACGCGCCCTTGACAGGCGGGTGTCGCAGCATCATTTTGATGATTGGGTAAGTGACTGCTAGGTTGTCAGGAGTTTAAGAGATGGACTTGCTGCGCCGTCCGTGGCCCCACGTAATGGCTGCGGCTACTATTGGTCAGATTTCGTAGCATGAGGGGAAACGACTTGGCATCTGCTTGCGAGATCCGAGGCTGGTCTACGGCAAGACGTCTTCTGTCGTGGGAACCCCCCAAAGACTGCAGAGGGAGCAGCATTGTTGTGTTGACCAATTGTGTGGGTCCATCGCTGGCAGTGGACGGGGTGGGGGCACTGGCATCCCGGCTACGGCAACTTGCTGTGGTTGCTGGAAGTAGGAGGTGGTAGCACTGGCATCCCGGTGCCAGGTGTCCCGGTTACGGCAACTTGCTGTGTTTTCTGAAAGTAGTTGGTGGGGGGCACTGGCATCTCGGTGCCAGGTGCCTCGGCTAAGGAGACATGCTGTGGCTGTTGGAAGCAGCCGGCCAGGGGGGGGGGAGGCGCTGGCGTCCTGCGTTCCATTGTTGCTTTACGTTCCGTTGTTGCGTTGCTGCATTCCATTGTTGTGTTCAGTTGCTTGCTGCGATGCGTTGCTGCGATGCGTTGCTGAGTGGCGTTCCGTTATTGTGTCGTGGCGTTCCGTGGCTGCGCCGTTCCATGGCTGCGCCGTTCCATGGCTGCGACCCGTAGCTTGCTGCGACCCATTGCTGCGATTAGTTGCCGCTTGCTGTGATCCGTGGCTGCGATCCATTGCTGCTTGCTGCGATCCGTTGCTGCGTTGCGTCTTTCCATGGCTGCGTTCCGTGGCTGCGTCGGTGCGTTCTGTTATTGCAATGAGTTGCTGCGTCGCGTCGTTGCTTGCTGCGTCGTGTCGTTGCTTGCTGCGATACATTGTTGCGATACGTTGCGTTGCGGCGTTCCATTGTTGTGTTCCGTTGCTTGCTGCGATGCGTTGCGATGTGTTGCTGCGTGGCGTTCCGTTATTGCGTCGTGCCGTTCAGTGGCTGTGCCGATGTGTTGCTGCGTGGCATTCCGTTATTCTGTGGCTGCACCGTTCCGTGGCTGCGCCGTTCAGTGGCTGCGCCGTGTTGCTGCGTGGCGTTCCGTTATTGCGTTGTGCCGTTCCGTGGCTGCGATGTGTTGCTGTGTGGCGTTCCGTGGCTGCGCCGTTCCGTTTGTGCCGTTCCGTTTGTGCCGTTCCGTGGCTGCGATGTGTTGCTGCGTGGCGTTCCGTGGCTGCGCCGTTCCGTGGCTGCGCCGTTCCGTGGCTGCGCCGTTCCGTGGCTGCGCCGTTCCGTGGCTGCGCCGTTCCGTGGCTGCGCCGTTCCGTGGCTGCGACCCGTTGCTTGCTGCGACCCTTAGCTGCGATTAGTCGGTCGGGCTAAAGAGGCTAAACTGGAAAAAAGCCATTTGTCAGCTTTCGCTGTGAGTTTTTTTTTCTTCTTTTTTATCATGCTGTCTTCTGATAGCAGAAGGGTCTTCCAGTCACCCCTGAGGGTGAAGCCCGTTCTTTCAGTTTTGCAGCTGCTTTTATGCTTATCTGAGGCTGGAACCTCCCCCAAAATAATGCATCACTCACACATGGTGATGTCATCTTGGAGGTCAGTACCAGGCTCAGTCCAGGAGCTGACTGTGTAATGAAATTATGTCTTGGTTAAAAAGCACTGAATACATGCAGATTGTGGTCGCAAACACAATTGAAACCGCAACAGCGTTTTCAATCTGGCCCATGGTGATTGTTGTGCAGAATGGGGTCATCAGCTCCTGTGTCAGGTTGAGAATCCTCAACGAGCATAGGATGCCGCTGGGCCTTTTGTGATATTACAATCAATGTTGGTCTCCTTCTTCAGGTCCTGTGAGGCTTTGAATCCCTCAGAATCTTCATTGTTTATTTTGTTTTTTGACATGATCCACAGATGGTCTAATTCTTACACTGTTTTCTGTCAGGTGTTGAATGTGAATCTATCTGAAGGAGACAAGGTGGTGTTTGAAGATGTGGGCCACAGAGAGAACACCATGCTGGCCAATGAGTCCATTCTGATGAGGGGGTTGGTTATAAGAAGCCACAGCAATCAGATCTCTATCCGCTTCCACAACCAGAGGTCTCAGGTTGGATCAGTGCTGCTCAGATACCAAGGTAAGTTTGCATTACATGAAAGATGATATTTAAATGATGTCATGTTTTTTTGCTCCCTTGACATTTTTGTAACTTTAAGTTGAATTCACATTTCTATCATGTAATAAACTGCTGTTAAATATCACTGTAGTGCCATATATACAAAGGAAGTAGAATTATATAGCTGTATTGCCTGTAGCCAATTTGATAATTAATAAATCACATCAAAATTTGTAATTATATTTAATTTAGAATTACGACTCATAAGCCCATGAAGTAACGATTTAACATTCTGAATGTTAATATGTCATCAAACACATAGTATCTGTGTAAAGATCTAGAGGAGTAATGTCTACCTGAGCAGAGAATGAAGTCTCTCTCCCTCTGTGTGTTGATACCAGAACTTCTCCTTGCTTTGCTGACATAGCCGGGCCGGCCGTATGCCTTTGAGTGCATGTGAGCATCCCAGACTGATAAGCTCACGGCCGCCACTCTGCACTGCTCTCATATGGAGGTTACAGCTGTTCACTTTATCCCGACCAACAGCGTCATCGAAGCAATGACGTCCTTCATTTCCCACCCAGTTAAAAACTGTAAACTGTTAGCTGCCGGCTTGCAGTCACCATGTTGAGAGCTGTTGAGAGGCAATCAAAATGAATTGAATTTGTAGTTTGAATTACATTAATACCGTACTTTTCACCCCACGCTTTGAGGCGTCGGCTTATAGTCCGGTGCGATTTATATACGGATTTTTCCGTAGCTTTCCTCCGCCAACACATTTAACATGAATATTGTAATGTTCCACTTACGAGTCGGAGACAGGGTCCTTGCAAGGGGTTTATTCACAGAAACCGTCGCTCTTATTGCCGAGCAACTCCCTCGAACATTATCCGTAGAGTGTGTTTTCCACAATAACAACCACAACTTCCGGTTCCGGGATAACACAACATTTACTAGCTCCTGACACAGAACAGTTGCTACCAGCAACTGCCAGCAACCCCTCTGCACCAGCTGTTACTGACAGGGTCGCTACAATATGGATGAAGTACCTTTGACCTACCTCTCAATAGGACTGTTACCAAAAAAGGTTGAACGGAAAGATGCTTTTAACAGTACATGTCCGACTCGCTAGCTTCTAAGCTAATTTTAACATTACCGCCAATGGGGAAATGCTAACCGCGATTAGCATTCGCGAATATATAATATATCTTCGTACATCTTTTCATGCAGACATACTTACATTACAGACTAAGGTCTCCCGGCTACCAAACGAAAAGCAATGAGGCAATAACTGTTGTTGCTCATAGCTCTGAATAGCTGTTGTGCTAGCAGCAACTGGCCAAGCCAGTTAGCCGTAAATGCTATTCAGAGCTACGAGCAACGTAGACACGCTGCATGAGAAGAGCAACTTTTTCTCAAGTCTGCCAGTGGATCCTAACAGCGTGGAGCAGTGTGAAAGAATCCACCATCACCAACGGGTTCCGAAAGGCTGGACTGCTGCGAGATGAGGGGGACAGCGCAATGAGGAGGACAGCGCAAGCTCAGGGGCGGATTTGCCTCGGGAGCAAAGTGACACTGAGGGTGCAGACGAAAGACAGACTGAGTGCAACGAAGCAATTCTGAGGCTGTTTAATTCCGACACTGAAGAAGAGGACTTTAATGGTTTTAGTGCACAGGAGGACGATGGTGACAGCGATCAACAGCGATCCTGTGTCGATCCAGCCACTTTCCGGCTCGGATCAGAGGGATTACCGGTACCGTAAGCCACTTCCCGGCTTGGACCTGTGCGGAGCGCGTGGAGACGCCTCCTAGTTGACTTATTACCGTTTGTTCCAGTTTTTCCAGTTTTTTACAGTTCTACAAAACTTGTTCTACAGTACTACAAAACTTGTTCAAGAGTTTTTTTGTGTGCGTGTTTTTGTGTGCGTGTTTTTGAGTGAGAGAAATAAATCATCTTGGTTTGCAATATAACTCTGCTGTCCTGAGTCTGCATTTGGGTCCTTGAACACACCACATCATGAACCGGTAGGTATGCCTGTATGAAGCATGAAAAGATATACGGTACAAAGGTGGATACAAAGATATTATATTCTCTAATGCTAATCACTAATGCTAATCGCGGGTAGCATTTCGGCTTATAGTCCGATGTGGCTTATATAAGTAAATATTCCGTTTTCTTCTCAACATTAGAGGGTGGGGCCTATATACCGGTGCGACTTATAGTCCGGAAAGTACGGTAAGCGCATTTGCACTGATTTATTGATCAGCCCACAGTAAGAACTATATAAGTTAAAGCTCCCACACATTGAGCTAAAACTCTCCACAGATCTAGTCCACATAAATACTCTATGAGCTAGCCCAGCTTTTTGTCTGAAATACTAAAAGATTAGGTTGTTGATCAATGCATTCAATTGTGTATTGTGATGGCTTTAGTAGTGAAGCTGTGCATGTGTTGGCTGAGATAGGATTCATCACAGTTGAGTTGCTGTTGAAACTTATTGTTCCAAGGCAGAGAAAGGAAAGTGCAGGCCAGGCAGCAGTGGAGGAGAATGGCACCATGGATATATGTGATTGTATTCATGGTTGAACATGCTCACACTCACCATCATCAATTTACAATATGTCACTTCTGACATACATAGAACATCCTTCTGGAATTCTAACCACATCCCCAGTTAGGAAGCTACCATACAGCATGTATAAAGGCAGGCAGCATAACAAATGTCATTGCATAATTCAGTGTTGAAGGCGATATGCCATATGTCACCCAGGAAAGTCATTTTTCCATGTCATTTATATACACAAAAATGATTATGTTGGCCTACATACCGCCATATAACATGTAGGATCCAAAGATGGATTAAAATGTTATTGTCTCAAAAATGAGCAGATAATGAGGTGACTTTTGCTGATTTAGTCAAACTTGTACGATTATGTGATACTGGTTGGGTAATTATTTAAGATTCTGTTATCAATCATGGGCAGGTTAATTCAAAGTGAGACTATATAACAATAATACATTTTATTTATATTGCACTTTTCATCGTAGTCAAAGACACTTTACATTAAGACCATCATATATAAAAGCTATACACCAAAAACATAAAACGGACAATAATGGTCACACATTAAAAGCAGTTCTGAATAGGTGGGTTTTGATTTGGGATTTGAACATGGAAAGGTCAGTGCAGTCTCAGTTGTGTTTGGGCAGATATGGAGAAGATATGTCGCCCCATGTCCGGTGCTTGGTCCTGAGTGGAAGGGACAGGAGGTTGGCATCAGGAGCGGAGCCGACGGGATGGAGTGTGGTGGTGAAGCAGGTCGGTGAGGTAGGAGGGGACCTGATTATGGAGGGCTTTGTGAGTGAGGAGAAGGACTTTGTATTGGATCCGTTGTGGGACGGGGAGCCAGTGATGTGAAGAGGGGAAACTCTACTTGTCTTCCTTTGCAATAAAACAGCCAAATATATTGATATTATATGTTGGCACTAAGTAAAAGCAATCAACTGCTTCAGTTTAGAACTGCTGGTGTCAATATCGTCTTTTGAAAAGCCCAGAAAACACTCATTAGAATAATATTGATGTAGATGATGTAAAGTGAATTTAAGAGCTGCATGCTTCATCTAATCGCTTGATGGTCTTCCATTTGACTCTTGCATCACAAGAGTGATGCTGGGAGATCGTGCATGTTGAGCGGCGGATGGGCCAGCTCATTCTGCTCCTTGGATAATTATAAACCATTGACATGCTGAGAAATTAATTTTAAATGGGCATGTATCCAATATTCTTTGGGTTATTATGAAGATGTAATTGCAACAGGATTTTTTCATGACTTAATTATGGGGGGAGTTGAAATTACTTTTTTCCCGCATTAATTACTGCCATGTCAGAAAGTAGCATGAATAACAGCACACATAAATAGGTTTGGCATTCAGTTGAGTCCATCAAGCAGAAAACAAACATGGGGTTATCTCTTTAGTGAAAATGTACAGTGGTCAGCTGCAGGGACAGAAAAAAGGGTGTTTTGTAAAGTGTTTATCACTCCACATTACTCTGACTTTATATTCCAACCTTTACTTTCTGTTAGCACATGTATGCCTCTCACAGGTGGAGCGTTTAATAACTTCATATTGAGCAAACTGGTGTGTAACTTCATGTGTCAGGAGATGGACTGCCCTCAATGGCACCTGACTTATTCTGTGATAATGTTGAAGATCCAGTGCAGGATATTTACTTTTAGCCCAACCCAAATTGTTCATATTAATACATGATGAATCGGGTCATAGTATATCCTTCTGTATTCATCCTAACTGAATAAGGCAAAACAAATATAACAACCAGATATCACCATGAAACTTCCCCAGTTTGTTACTCACATTAAGACAAATCATTTTTATATTACCAGTTTTCTGAAAGTAGGCGTTATCGTATTGAATATGAGGTAATTTGTAGGGGTGTAACGGTTCACAAAATTCACGGTTCGGTTCGGTACGATACAGTGGAGCCACGGTTCGGTACGTTTCGGTACAGTAGAAAACTATAAATGCCAGAGAAATGTACTTGATTTTAAAATATATTTATTCATTACAACTAACATCATAAAGTTATTCTTTGACTTTGAACAATGATGGAACTATACCTGAGTGACCCGTCTTCTGGGGTGTCTTCTTAGCAACACATGAGCATAAAAAACAAAAACTGCTCCTTAATGTTATGTAGTATTGTTACTTACATCTTGCAAAAGAGATTTTTAATCTCAATGGGACTACCTGGTTAAATAAAGGTTTAAAAAAAAAAACCCTAACCCTTTTTTTTTTTTCCAAACGTATTCGGTTCGTCATGCATACCGAACCGTTAGCCTCGTACCGAACGGTTCAACACGAATACGCGTACCGTTACACCCCTAGTAATTTGCATACATTTCTAAAACAGGAATCTGAATATTGGCCCAGGTTCAAAATGATTGTGTGATT
This sequence comes from Melanostigma gelatinosum, assembly GCF_949748355.1. Taxonomy (NCBI): domain Eukaryota; kingdom Metazoa; phylum Chordata; class Actinopteri; order Perciformes; family Zoarcidae; genus Melanostigma; species Melanostigma gelatinosum. Next base: position 25,947,605 of record NC_136640.1, read on the forward strand.
TTGTTCATTTTGTCAAAGGTTTTATTTTGGATATCTCGTTATATCACTCCATAAATCATACTATTAACAGCCATAAATAAATACATTTTCTGCATGTTCTAGGAGTAAAATGTTGTATAAATCAGGCCCTGAATGATATATAAACAAACCCCTCCATAGAAAACTTCAAAATATAGAGAGGAATGAAACTGGTAAGTTTAGTGTACGTTCTTGCTACTAAAGTGGAGATTTGTGGCTCATTTAGAGAAAACGGCCTTTAATTACGAGATGTTTTGGAAAATCACATACATTTATAAGGCACTACAGGTGAATAGGGTAAAAATAGATATCACCATGAAACTTCCCCAATAATTTTTTTGTGTTGCAAGTTTCTGAAATGGTATGTTAAAATATGCAAATGAGGTATTATTTAATAATAACCTTTGGTGAATCCAGGCCATTGTCCAGGCCATGTTTTGGAGTGATTTCTTTTTTTTTACTTTGGGGTTCCTTTTATATCTGCTTTGTAAAGCACTTTTTATTGCTGCTTGTTTTGATAAGTGCTATATGAATTACCTTTATTATTATTAATATTACACAAGATGCATTTGTCAACAGATTAAACCTTCATTGCACAACATGAGATTTATCGTCTATAATCTAGCATTAAATATTACAATTACACAGAAAGTTTGTATTTTCTAGAAAGCAGATATGAGCTGCATCAAGAACGCACCCTTGACGGATGGGTGTCACAGCGTCCTTTGATGATTGGGTAAACGACTGCTAGGTTGTCAGGAGTTAAGAGATGGACTTGCTGCGCCATTCATGGCCCCACGTAATGGCTGCGGCTACTATTGGGTAGATTTTGTAGCATGAAGGGAAAACGACTTGGCATTTGCTTGCGAGGTCCGAGGGCTGATCTACGGCAAAACGTCTTCTGTCATGGAAACCCCCAAAAGCCAGCAGAGGGAGCGGCATCGTTGTGTGGCACCTGGCATCCCGGTTATGACATTTTTAGCATTTTGCTTGGTGTAGATTCTTTCTTTTTCTTTTTTACCTAACTTTGTTTTTTTAACACTCAATGGCTGAAGGAGGAGAAATGGATTTTTCAAGACCAGAAAAACTGGACATCGTATCAAAGAGTCGGTCAACCCCACAGCTAGCATGGAAATGGATTTGTACCAACGGTATTTCTGGCTGACAGCGGCGGAGAAGCGTTGCACATTTCATGGCTAAGAATGAAACTTTTGGAGAGACCCGAGTGGATTTACAACTCAACGAACACGTTTGCAGGAGGACCTCTGACTGGAACTGAACTGAACCGATGTTCTGTATACATCAGTGGCGGGCCGTGCATTTTATACCTGGGCCTTCAGTGCTGTCCTACTACAGTTGAATAACCTAATTATGAGCCACAGCTACGGTTATTTGTTTCTAGGGGTGTAATAATACACGTATTCGTATTAAACCGTTCAGTACGAGGCTAACAAACCGAACAATACGTTTGAATAATACGAGTGCATTTCGAAAAAGCAGAAGCTTAAATTGTGGGAAATATAATGTTTTCGGTGGACTGCGCTCATGTAGGAGACAACGGACTTTGTGACCTCTGAACCCGGAACAAAAAAAAACAAAACAAAAAACAGGGAAAAACAACCGCGGCAAACCCTGCGATGATGGGATGCGTCATCATTAACGGACAAGTCAGATGTGGCATTGCAACCAGTGGCAATCCCATTTCTCCACAGTCTGGGACCAAACTCCATCCTCCAAGACGACAACGCTCGCCCCCACAGAGCGGTTTATCAGAGACTACCTCCAGAATGTGGGAGTAGAGGATGGAATGGCCTGCCAACAGTCCTGACCTCAACCCAATTGAACACTTGTGGGATCAGCTTGGGCATGGTGTTTGTGCCAACAGCTGACTTGCGACAAATCCTGCTTGAGGAGTGGAATGCCATCCCACAGCACTATGTGAGCAGGCTGCTGACCAGCATGAGGAGGAGGAGCCAGGCTGTGTAAGGCAAGGCAAGGCAAGTTTATTTGTATAGCACATTTCAACAACAAGGTAATTCAAAGTGCTTCACATAAAACCATTAAAAGCATCAAAACATAAAAACAATTTTTTTAAAACAGTGTAAGAAATAAAATACAGTAGTAAAATGCAGAAATGCAGGAAATTGATGAATATATTAATTGAATGTGGTTCAATTAAAGGCAGCAGCAAACAGAAAAGTCTTCAATCTTGATTTAAATGAGCTGAGGGTCTCAGCAGACCTGCAGCTTTCTGGGACTTTGTTCCAGATATGTGGAGCAGAAAAACTGAACGCTGCTTCTCCATGTTTAGTTCTGACTCTGGGAACAGAAAGTAGACCGGTCCCAGACGACCTGAGGGGTCGGGATGGTTCATAAGGTAGTAGCAGATCAGAGATGTATTTTGGCCCTAAACCATTCAGTGCTTTGTAAACCAACAGCAGGATTTTAAAGTCAATTCTTTGCTGGACAGGAAGCCAGTGCAAAAACCTCAGAACTGGAGTGATGTGATCCACCCTCCTGGTCTTAGTGAGGACTCGAGCTGCAGCGTTCTGAATCAGCTGCAGCTTTCTGACAGACTTTTTACAGAGACCTGTAAACACACCGTTACAGTAGTCCAGTCTGCTGAAGATAAATGCGTGGACAAGTTTTTCCAAATCCTGTTGAGACATAAATCCTCTAATCCTTGATATATTCTTTAGGTGATAGTAGGCTGATTTTGTAATTGTCTTGATATGGCTGTTCAGGTTGAGGTCTGAATCCATAACTACACCTAGATTTCTGGCTTGGTTTGTGGGTTTTAACATCAGTGACTGAAGCTGAGTGGTGATTTTCAATTGTTCGTCCTTGGTACAAAAAACAATTACTTCTGTTTTATCTTTGTTTAATTGAAGAAAATTCTGGCACATCCAGTTGTTGATTTGTTCAATGAAGTTACTCAGCCCTTGTATGGGATTATAGTCCCCTGGTGACATAGTTATGTAGATTTGTGTGTCGTCTGCATAATTATGATAACACACTTTGTTGTTTTCCATAATCTGAGCTAGTGGAAGCATGTAGATGTTGAACAGAAGAGGCCCCAGTATTGAACCTTGGGGAACACCACCCCATGTCATTTTAGTCAGCTCTGATGTGTAATCAGCTACAGACACAAAGTATTCTCGGCCCTTGAAGTAGGATTCAAACCAGTTAAGTGCTGTGCCAGAGAGTCCCACCCAGATTTTTAGTCTTTCTAGGAGTATGGCATCGTCGACCGTGTCGAATGCAGCACTGAGATCTAGTAACACTAAGACTGAACTTCTGCCATTGTCTATGTTTAAGTGGATGTCGTTGAAAACCTTAACAAGATCAGTTTCAGTGCTGTGGTGCTGTCGAAAGCCTGACTGGAAAACATCAAAGCAGTTATTTAAGGCCAAGAAGTTGGTCAGCTGTTGGAAAACCGCTTTTTCAATTATTTTACTTAAAAATGGGAGGTTTGATATTGGCCTATAATTTTTCATCGTTGCGGAGTCTAAACTAGCCTTCTTTAGGAGTGGTTTAATAACTGCAGTTTTTAGGGCTTGTGGGAAGACACCTGTGTTTACAATTTGTAAAAGATCAGTGGTCATGCAGTTTGAAATATATTTGAAAAAGTGTGTTGGTAGAATATCCAAGCAGCAGGAGGATGGCTTCAGATGTTGTATAATGTCTTCTAGGCTTCTACGGTCGATTGAATGAAATTGTGTCATGATATTTGAATGGATGTTATTCAGAGATCAGGACAACACATATCCTGTGGTTGATGTGGAGGCACTGACTGCTTGTCTAATTTTCTGAATTTTGCCAGTAAAAAAGGAGGCAAATTGATTGCATGCCCAGGTGGATTGGAGTGTATGGTTCTTCCACACGCTACTGAGGCTCCTGTTTGTTAAATGAATAAATTGCGAAATTGCCAATATGTCTTGTTTCTGCCTTGTTACTGATAGACTTCAATCATCCAATCCACCAAACACCAAACAAGAGTCAATAGCAACAGCAGATTAAGCTGTTTGGCATTGGCAGAGAAGATTTGGCAAATTTTTCATGGGCGCAACCCACATACTCAGCTGTGCCGCTCATCCCACAAATGCATGTTCCTTACAAATGGGGCACCGTTTGAAAGGTAAATAAACCGGCTTTCCAACGGTATAAAATGTATTGCCCAGGAGCATTGTTATAATAGAGAAATAATCTACCAAACACAAATGTCTGAACTTTTTGTTCGATGTTTATTACGCAGCTTTTTGTAGTCCAGAATTGACTGTACATGTCATGATCAGGCTTTGCCTTGTGTTTTTCTGTAGCTCTTCAACTCAGCCACTCCCTCAGCACCAGTCCAACTCCCCTCACCTGTCCTTCATCAGTAATCAAGCACTCTCTCATCAGCACAACTCTCCTCACCTGTTCTAGTCACTACTTAAACCCCTGTCTCTCACTCACTCACTGCCAGATCGTTGTTTGTGTTCTCCCTGCCCGTTTGTGTCGTCCTGTTCCCGGTTTCCCCGTCTGCCTGCCCTGCCTCGTTTCCCACTGGATTTCCCCCCTCATCTCTTGTTTTTGCTTGGACTCCCTGTTGTGTGGTAATTATTTCCTTTTTGTGTGGAATGAAACACTTTTTTCATTTCACCTGACTGTCTGCTCTTGAGTCTTCATGATGTCCCATGACAGTACAGTAAAGTATCTCTCCATACAGACAAGGCCGTGTCCCGCAGAGGTGATGACGTTCTGTGAAATTGAATCTCATCACTGAAGGATAATTCCCACCCAGTGTCCTCTCCTCTACAAGCCTGTCACACTCAATTATTCCCAATGAGCTCTGATGAGCGAGGCGTAAACGTATCTCCTCTGTCACTTTCTTTATTGATGTCCAGGCACAGACGAAGATGTATGTATTTTTCATCAGTCCATGCAGAATGGAAGACTGCTAATAGACCATTTGTCTTTGTTAGCAAAAGGAAATTTCATTTTGCTACAAATATAGAACATCAGCAGGGCTGTCAGTATGCAGGATAGTAAACCAAAGGGTAAGAGACTGATACTGGTAACTGGGGCAATGTCTGTGATAGCAAGTTCTACATTTACTCTGTATCATGAGAGCATTCAATGCTTTAAGCTTATAGATAATATGTTTATAACCATGGAGCTATTTCTGTATTACCTTTTTGGGATGTTCAACATCGAACCCTGTGACCGTCCATTATTTGAATACCAAGCTTCTTTATCAAATTATGGTATCCATACAAGCATCCATGGTAACCTCACTAGTTGTTGCTTTGGACCAAAGTGTTACTGTCATTCTCGTGCTAGCAGGGCCAAAATAGAAGCACACCGAATGCTGTCACACAACACTGCCCCTTGGAGGACTGGACAGTGCACAATTGCAGAATCCTCAATGGTGGACTACAGTAAAGATATTAGCATCAGCTGCTGATGGTTCACCTCATGAGTTCCTTCATGGTCCCTATCATTACAAACCCCATGTGTCCCTTCGTTGGCCCGTAGAGCAGCTGGCCATCAGAGGATGAGAGCACTGCAGTCCTACTGGGTGATTCACCTCAGGGTGGGAGGTCTGATGCTCCACACCATGTTAAGCTAATTGAAAGAGAAACAGAAGGGTGATCTTGCTATAACATGTCCACGTACTGCAGCCACAAGCCACCGCCGCTGAGCTGAGAGGCTGCTGCAATAAAGCACAAATTAAATGGATTGCAGGGGTGGAGGCTTGGTGTGGGGGTTTTACTGTACTTCTATGGCTCATTGACTCACAGGGAGTGGGGGAATACAGAAGAGAGACATTTCCAAAGTAACACAGATTATACCACAGTCTGCTGGCAATCTGTTTCTCCCCTTGTTCTTTTCTATCCAGCTCATCCTGCATCATCTGTGGGCCCCTACTTTATGTATGATCTGGGTGTTTCTGTGCCCTCATCCTCTCTTTCCTGCTGGCTATTTATCATTGTTGATAGCCTCTTGAGGATGGAGAAAATAGGGGTGCAGCCCTATTGGATACTCTTTGGAGCAGCTACTGTAGGTCTTTCTTTGTCATCCTCTGCCGTTCTCTCTGTCAAGACTTTTCTCCCTGTGGATCACACTAAAATTAGGGCAGTGCTTAAAATGTGTGGATTTGTATTAAAACCACCAATAGTATAATGGCAGCTCCTCCAACAAATCTAGTTACTATTATGTTATTATCTAGTCATTAATATAAATATTTTGATCTCAGATGCCTGAGCCGAGAAATGATTCCAGAGTATTGCTGGAGGAACTCAATACTTACCAGTCCAAAATAGATTGTGACTCTAGAACATTATGCCGTACTCTACTGTGAAGAGCTGAAAATTTACTTAGTTATTTCATGGTGGTTTTTGTCAAGACCGCTATATCTCATTTAAAAAATATATTTTAAATATCACAAGGTTCAATTTAGGTTTTAAACTTTACATTTACATAATTTTAACTTACACTTCAAATTACATTGTGGTCGCTAAAACCATGAGAAACAATATGCACAGAATATGCCATTATAGCTGGCTGAAAGTTTTCAGGGTATTAGTATTAGACAGGGATTCTAATGAAGAGTTAAGCAATAGCTATTGTTGGGAACGTAGAGGAGCGTGTTTGGGTTATCAGCATCTAAGAAACTAAATTCTTGACATCAATAGAATTATTAATGTAAGTAACAATTATTAATGATTATTAATAACGGGGGACCACCCTGTGAACAGGGACCAATAACCAAACGATAAAACTAAGTCTCATAATTAGTGGAATAGTCTGAGTACTATTACACATTCAGAGTGAAAGTAAAGGTTTAAGTTTGAGCACAGGCCACTACATCCAGTTATTATTACACACACATGCACAAGTAATCACAGACGACTGCTCTTTAAAATACAACAGAGTTTATTAAATCAAAATAATAAATGATCAGATCAAGTAATATCACAATCAACAAACAATATCATACCATTTTATGTGTCTAATACCTAAAGTCAAATGAATAAAGTGGGGTAAGGCTATGTATATAAATATATGTAGATGTATCTATCTGTGTGTGTGTGTGTGTGTGTGTGTGTGTGTGTGTGGAAACAAAGGGGGGGGGGGTTTGTAAACCTACTCAAACAGTGATGATGGGTAATCTAAAAAGGGGCGTGTGAGCCTACAAGCAAAGATGGCGGAGTCTAGAGACCTTCGACAAAATGGCTGCGAGGGGGCCACATGTAACCACGTGGGATGGCGTACCATGTGGGTTGGGGTCAGAGATTACAAAATCATGAGTCTGAGAGGTTCACCCAAAATCAGCGACTCTAACTATGTGTGTGCGGGTTAGTAGAGAGAGAGAGGGAAAACCAAGCTCTGAGCGGGGGTTCGCGTCGCAGTGAGAGTGAGAACAGCTGATCTATCCTGAACAAGTCTGCGGTCGTCGTTCTGAACTGACCACGCTTTTACAGTGATAGCCACGGCTCTACACCTCACTCACATAGCCGATTTAAGGAAGAGAGAACAAAACCAAAACGAAATAAAATAATCCCCAAAACAAAAAGATCTTTACCACTGCGGTGTGTTAGATCCTGGGATACTTCTGGCCCGATACGGGGCTACTTACTGACTCAGCTCTCTATTAAAAGATTGTCGAGCTGGTGTTCTTGCGAGGGAACTCGCCTGGCTCCGCTAACTGCCGTTACTCCCGACGTCTACCCTGCTTCCTCCGGTCTGAGCGCACTCGGTCGAGGGGCCACCCTGACCCCGGGCGCTCCTACCAGTCGCGTCGGTTATGGCAGCTTCCCTCTTATGGATCCGTGCTCTTGGTAAATGCCAGGTTAGGTTTTAACGGCTAGGATTACTTCTTTCTAAAACCGTAAGGGATTGTTAAGTGGATTCGGTCTCTAGGATAACCTTACAGAACTCAGTTGTTAGACATACAATGGCTTTAACTTTTTACTGCCACGAGGAACTTTTTACTACTTGAGCAAATGAATGCACTTGAGAAATTTACTTTAAATGCAGATTAGATATTTATTGCAGGTTATATTTAGTTAGTTTGCAAGGGTTAAGCTACAGCTCACATAAAATGTCACTACACTTGATTCGTTACTTTAATTTTCTTCTTCGATTATACTCATTAGTTTTAGATGCCGAGACGGCTCGGTTGGAGCTGGATCTTCAATGGTGCGATGAAAAGGTTATTTTGGAGTTATTTTGGAGTTGTTAGGAGCGAAGGTCTGGCCAGACCCTCAGTCCTCCTGCTCCGCAGAAGAGTCCGTTCAACAGTCCTCAAAACTCAGTACAAAGTCTTTCTAGGGCGGCGGCGTTCCTCCGTTGTTCAGTTGTTAAAGTCGAGCAGTGGGGAGAGGAAAATCTCGGTCTTTCAATTTTTGTCCACGAACGGCGGTCTTCTTTCCGTGAACAGAGACGAAGTCCTCCGGCGCGGCTGTCGAACGAGGTCCAGTGTTTCTCCATGGATGGCTCGGTCGGTGTCCCATCGTGAATTCCCGTCTTGCTGTTTGCAAGTTACTTCTTTTATAACACTTTTGGGCTGCCTCTCACGTCTCTACCCCCTCTTCCTCAACACGGCCTCCCTCAGCCCATGATTAACATGACATCATTGATTTGGTGCAGGTGCTTCGAAAAGTACCTAACTTTTGTGTGTGTGTGCATGAGGAAATCACCCCAACTTCCCTGTCTGGGCGCTTACTTAATCAAGCTCTGCGCGTGTCTGGGTGTTCAACATCTGTTGTACTTCCCCTTTTCCTACACTCACACATTTCTAACACCGATTAGTTATCATAATCACAGTTACAGTTGTTATAATCAGTTTACTTAGTACACATTTGCTTATAAAATGATTATTGATCTCATCCTTAATCATTATTGTGCTTTGTCTTTTCTTCTCAACCACCATTATTTCCCCATCCCTTGAAGCCAACACCCTGCTTACTTCCTCTTTCTCCGTACTTTCTACACTCAGCCTGCACTATACTCAGATACACTTATTATTATTATCAGGTTTACATTTGTTAAATCACTCTATGTATTAAACATTTGTTATGCAACGATCATACACTTTATCTTTCGATTACACTTTAACTATTGATTTCTGAGTCTATGCTTTATGCTTTTTATATCCTGACCTTCCCCTGATCGTGTATGCATGTTTTCGAGGCAGCTCTCCTCTTCTCGACAGTCTGAAACTTAATTAATGTTTATTCATTTCTAAATTAGTCCAGCATCTAGAATCTAAAGTTAACTTATTAAGTAACCATATCTTATTAGTGAAAATTACGTAGAAGAGCCTTTCTTTTAACTTCTTCTTTATTATTAATGAATGAGGGGCGATGTGTCCATGTCAGGAACAGAAAACCACTTCCATTTTAATGAACTATATTGATTTTTTAATTTAAGCTTCTTTTACAGAATTACTATTATTTAACTTCCATGGTCTTTTTAATTATTCCATATTTGAAATCCTATTCAAAGGCCTACCTTGAGGCCTTTCTCAGCTGCAGAACAGTAGCAAACTGTTTGATATTAATCGCAGAATAAAACTTGATTAATTCAAGACAGAATGAATTAAACAATTTCACAACATAGGTGGACCTTGTTATTATGACAAATGTAGAAGACTAGTACCACAACAGACTGTCCTATATAGGTAGATATATATGTATATGTATATTCAGCCCACAACACTGAAACAGCTATGCTCAGGGTGACGAATGACCTGCTGATGACAGCCGATGCAGGATCACCCTCACTCCTCATGCTCCTGGACCTGACTGCTGCATTTGACACAGTGCAGGGGTCGGAAACCTTTTCTACCCAAAGAGCCATTTTGCTCTATTTTCCACCAAATAAAATTTGTCTGGAGCCGCAAAAGCTATTTGATATCACAGCTTATAAAGTTGTATGTATAGTTACATTATATATACAAAAACTATAGTTTGTTGTATTTATGAAAATATAGAACAAGAGTAAAGACAATTCTTGACATTTTACTGCAATTTTACCTGATATAACAAAATCAAACTCTTATGAAGAGCTCAGTTTGCTGCAGCAGCTGAGGAATCGCTCTTTGTCGCTCATCTCCAACGTGACACTTTTCAGAAAATGCTGTGTGTTTGTTCTGGAAGCATACAGGTAAGCCAGCATCGTTGGCAGGGAAAGCAAATGAAGACGTCCACGCAGAATTAAACTCTATTTTCCTCCATGACTTTTCTTTTTTTTGGATTTATCCATTGATAGTTTACAGAGGGCGGGGGTCTGAAAATCATGATCAGCCACCTGCAGGGTAAATCGCTTGACAGGGGTAGAGGATTTACTGCCTGTGGGAATAATTAACATATAAGATTCTGTTCATTCTTGCTTATAAATTATATTCTCTCTGAACACGTTTCTCTTCATGGAGAACGTCATGTGAGAGGTTGCAGACCCCTGACACAGTGGATCGCACTATCGGCCTCCACACCACCATTGGACTATCAGACTCTGCACTCAAGTGGTTTCAGTCCTACCTCTCAGGCAGAACTGAATATGTCTCACTGGGAAGATGCAAGTCCAGATTGCTCCCTGTCTCCTGTGGTGTTCCGCAAGGGTCGGTCCTCAGCCCCATCCTCTTCATTATTTACATGCTCCCCCTCGGTCGTGTCATCGGCAGACATAGGATGTCTTTCCACTGTTATGCCGACGATCCACAGCTCTACATCAAAACTGCCCCAAGCCCCTCTGCAGCCATGTCATGTCTCACCTCCTGTCTTGGGGAGATAAAGGCGTGGATGAGCAACAACTTTCTCCAGTTAAACAGTAGCAAAACCGAAGCCCTCCTTGTTGGCACTCCACACCAGGTTCAGTCATTCATCCTCCATAACTCATCTCACCTTCGACGGTCAGGTCATCCCCCACAGTCACTAATCTGGGAGTTAGGTTTGACCCATACCTGACCTTTGATGACCATATAAAACACCTGTGCAAAACCTCGTTTTATCATCTCAAAAACATCTCCAAACTCCGCCCCACTTTAACCCTGTCAGATGCAGAGAAGCTCGTCCACGCCTTTATCTCCTCAAGACTGGACTACTGTAACTCACTAGTCACTGGGATCACTGCCAAGAACATCCAGAAGCTGCAATACATTCAAAACAGCGCTGCCAGGATCCTGATGAGAGTCCGGAAGTATGAGCACAGATCACCCATTCTGCACTCACTACACTGGCTCCCTGTCTCATTCCGGATTGACTACAAAGTCCTACTACTCACACATAAATGCATAAATGGACACGCACTTTCCTACCTACAAGAACTCATCACTCCCCAAATCTCCACCCGCACCCTCAGATCATCAAACAGCTCGCTCCTCCGGGTCCCCAGCACCAAGCTCCGCACCATGGGCGACCGGGCCTTTGGCCCGGCAGCTCCACGCCTATGGAACAGATCCTTGACCACCTAAGGACAACACAGACACTGGTCTCTTTTAAGACTGGCCTAAAAACCTTTCTATTCAGGAAAGCCTTTCTGACCTAAATCACTGTCAGTTATTTATTTTGTGTTTCTGTTCATTCAGTTTTTGTTTTTTTTACTAGTTATTTTATTATAGTTTGTTTTAACTATGTTTCAACCAGTGGCAGCTGGTGGAAAATGTTCTAGGTAGGGCCATCCTATCAATTTCAGCAAACATCCCAGTATGATTTAATGCAAAAAAAATGTAAGTATCAAACACGCATTATTACTTGGCAGTTAAATATTTAACATGTATTCCAACACGAAAACAATCAGTAAATAACACTTATATAATATAATATAACATGTTCATTTATTGAGATGCCCCTATGGACCTTGTTATGGGAGGTAAAGATCAGGAGAAGTAAACATGAAGTGTAATTATGAATACTGATGTTAAATTAAGCTATGATGAGTTTTCACTGTTAATTTAACATCTCTATTACATGTTGATGTCTCCATGACCAAGTTAAGCAGATGAGACTGAGGACAGCTATGTAGAAGAAAAGATGTTCACTTTGTCTAATATGTAGCTTGACAGAGTTCTCCATGTGTGTCCTGGTGTTCTCATGTTTCCTTACCTCCTCATCCCTCACTCCCTACCCTGGTGTTCTCATGTTTCCTTACCTCCTCATCCCTCACTCCCTACCCTGGTGTTCCCATGTTTCCTTACCTCCTCACTCCCGTAACTGTCCGTGCTGGATCCGTCCCCGTTGTTTTAAAAAGCTAAATAAATGATTAGCATGACGTCATCCAGCTAGCCAAATCTGTCTACAGCACAGTCTACTGTCTTCAGGATGAGAGTCAAGAAAGGAGGGGGGAGAGCATCACTCCCCTCTCAACAACCAGAAAGGCTGGTGGTTTGTGCTTCTGTGAGAGAAATAATTCAGCCAGAACAATCAAAAGTCCAACTTTTACAACAAGAAAAGTAACCATACATTTTATTTATAAACTCAGATGTTTTCAAATTGAGAGATTTGATAAACCTCAAGCTCACTGTATTTAGTGAGTCAGAGTTATATCACCACTTAAAGGAGTCAATTTGTGAATGGTTTACAAAAATGTGTAGCACTGAGTATATTAAAAATGTAGGGAAATACAAGGATTAATTAAGACATGGCATTAGTGAGCATTCCAATTTTTAAGATCTCTGAGGATGTATAAGATGCACATATAAAAAAACCTATACAGCAGGATTAATATGAAAGAATAGGCCTACTTAAGGCTTGATCTACAGCTTTTAACTATTTATTTATTAACGTGAGCATTAAAGTTGTATTAACTAAAATTGACTCACATAGATAACCAGCTTTGTTGGAACGTCAGTCTTTTATTCAGAATTGGATGTGTCTCTGTGCCTTATCTGCTCCACAGGAATATTGGTCAGTGTGCAAAATACGGGGGTTCTGAGACCCCTTGATTGACACTCCAGACCCCCAGAAAGCCTCAATAGCAAAATATTTGGGTGGTCTCTAAAATCATAAGATAATCATTTGTCACCCTCATTTTGTCTTTTGTCTTTTAAAAGATTACTAATGCCCAGCAGTTTTCTTTATTGAAACTGCAAAACATTTATTCACAAATAATGATGGCAAGTACGAGAGACGATTTTCCGCCATAAATGACACAACCAGCCAGTGACGTAACAGGTTGCACGGAGCGAACTAATTGGACCCACTTTGGACAATATTGATCCATTGCCTTTTCTGAGAACCTGGATGAAAGCAGGACATTGTTTCTCCTCTTCTTGGATACAAGGATGGCGACGGCCACATGCGAGGTCTGTGTGTCGGGTTCCAGTGCGTGAATGTGTTTCAGGTTAGGCAGAGAGAGGTGAGTGTGCTGTGCGTATTCTGTTCTGTAACAGAATACGCACAGCACACTCACCTCTCTGGCTTAGTTGTTGCGTTGTGTTGTTGTGTGATTGGCCTTATGGTTAATGATATTAGCCTTAGTGTCTTGTGTGCAGAATGTATACTCCGCATAGATTTTGATATTTCTCATGTACAACAGGGATATTTTGGATTGCAAGCAGTGCAAAAGGAAAGGTCAGCGGTTACCAAAACCTGCAAGATTCATCATCTGGTGCAATCTGCTTTGATGGTGTTGATAAGGCATGCTTAGGGCTGAAGTTTGTGTAAATATGATTTTAATGATTCATTTGAGTATCTACCTTCAGGTGAAAGAATGTATTGAATGTTAATACTAAGCTGGCATTTGCCTCTGTGACTAAGTGACCTTTTCAGACGAGCATAGCATATTTACCATAAATGAGGCATGCTATGCAGAAAGACCCTAGTGTCCTGTGGCACAGAGATTCCAGTTCCTCACAGTAATGTGAGGCCAATGGTCAACAGAAATAAATGCTCTGGGGGACCAAATGAGATTACAGATGAAGTGTGATCCGAGTGGAGCCAATTCACATCAAAGCCGTATCACAATGTGGCCGCAAAAAATTAATGAATTAAATTTACATCCGCAAGCTACAGGGGACTAATAAACATCTCAAATGATTGCTCTTCTCCTGTGATCTACAGTGTAGCCACAAGGCCTGATTAGATACAGTAGAGACCAACAGCAGTTGTAAAGAGCTGGCTTATGGCCAGTCTGGGGCTCATGTGTTGGTTAAGCAGCTCATGGCAGCAGAGAAAACAGTAATACAGCCTACTGAAGTAGGAAAATACATATTGGTAAAACTAAAAAGTAGGTAAATCTACGTTCTTGTGAAAAGAGATTGTATTTATGTAACGATTGCAAACTGTATGTTTCCTGTAAACACAGAAGTTTACTTTAAAAAGAGACTGGGCATGTAACTGCATATATTGACCCGACATCCCAGACAGGTCCAAAACTGAAAATGGGACTTGAAACTGCATTTCGTTGCGCAACCCTATTGTACAATGAGAATAAATGAACCATGTAACTTTGAGGAAGGGGCCCCCCCTTTGTCTAATATTCATATATAATATTAATATTAATGTGTATATATATATACAGTATATACATTTAATTGAATTTTTTATAAAGTCTTGTATGAATAACATAAAATCTAATTTAGATAATCATATGTTTTCTGGACATATAATGATTGGCTTGCTAGAGAAATACTGTTGGTCCATTGATCCCAATTAAGACAATAAAACCCCTTTGATATTGTGTGTGTTCCGCTTCTCAATGGCTTACATACACTCTTAGATGCATTTTAATTTTTTCCTGAATGCCAGTACTAAGGCTCTGTAAAATCACATATTTACTTAGTTTTAGTTTATTTGACTCAATGTTACTACTGTCAAAGTTCTTCATTTTACTTGCCTTTTTTGGTGGCGTCTGTCCGCATGTGCCACAGTATTTCAACATGGCACAACACCTGCTCTTATGCTGCCCCGTCCATTTTTTCACTTCCAATACAAACACAATTGTATCTGTTCTTCTGTTTAGCGCTAGTAACATTGTATACAATGAATGATATTTGGAAACATTCAGCAGCTACACTGCGGGGATCGGATGGTTTTACAGTACCACAGCCATCAGCCATCATTGACTGGAAGGAGGATATATGAAAATGGCCTGAAATCACATATGAGGACATTTGAATTACTTTGTCTCTTGGTGTAGATGTCTCCTCTATGAGGAACTGCAAAGGTATTGTGGTGGGAAAAAACTATTCAACAGTACCGAGTGAGTCCTAATACTGAATACTGAAACAAGAAACATTGAGGAAAGAAGTTTGTCTTTAAAGTATTTATTCTCTGTTGCAGAGAAGGCTTCACCGGCATACTGACTGCAGTTCGTGCAGAGGATGAGCCAAGAGTTCAGTTTGTCTCCTGCTCTTAAACATCTCAGCACACAGTAGGGGGAACATCAGTTATTTACATTACAACAATTGATCAGCAGATCTAATCAAATATTCATACTCACTCTCACACCGATGACATTGCCTTCAGGAGCAATTTTGGCCATAGGCAAAATGCGAAATGGAGGAGACGGGGATTGAGCACCGATCATCCCATTAGTGGACGACCTGCTTTACTTCTTGAGCCACTGTGCCCAGTTCACTTCCCTTTTTTTTCTTCAGGGAAAATGTTGCTTCATAAGGCCCATTGACTCATTGACTTTTCACTTCGTATAGAGTCATTTCATATTTTCTGTCCTATAGTACTTATATTGTTGGTTCTTTATTGTACTCATTTGTTTTTAAGTTCACACCACCCACTGTTCATGTGGGATTCAAGCTATATAGAACTTCCACAGTCTACTATTGTGAAAAGTTACATAAGTATGACCCTGTGATATACTGTATCTATGGACAGATTGGACTCTTCAAATGGGAACTCTGTTGAAAACTTTGTCCAATTAGTACAAAGGTCTAACAATCAAATATAGCCCATTAGATTAATTGTTACATTTCCATTATCTTTGCTCTATGGATGTTCAGCTATCATATTTTGCTACTCATCAGTTTTTAAGACCCAAACTATGATATGTCGCACTGGTCAACGTGTACCCTCTTGTATGACAAAGAAAAAAAAAAATCAAGCAGTGATTATCAATAACCTTTCATTACAACCAAAACATCACACATGGCCTTAAGGTCTATGAAGACAAGACAAAGTGATGTAGCATTCTGCAGGCATTTTACTGCTGCAAGGCAATTTGTCTCAGTGAGAGCTCACTGTTAGCACCAGTGTTATGATGCCACAATGCTACCATGATGGCTCTTTTATCTCTTTTCTAGTCTCCAGTGAGCCTATGAGCTTCATAGTTTTTGGTTGGCCTGGATATTAATAGCTGCAGCTGAACATGGTAATGACTAGCTCAGGGAGTGATAGGACACAGCTCCAGCAGCTGCTGTATGGCTGCACTAGTCTGGGATGTTGCTCTAATGAGAAATACTATAAAGACCAACTTCTCCTCTTATCTCTTTCTTTGAAACACTATCGAGCTGGCCAACATCCCTCAGCTCTAACAGAGTGTAGGAGGCGGCCGAGGTCGTATAGGTTGTCATTTACTGGCCTATTTAATCTCCCTACATATTTCCTCGCCTGAGGCACAGCGCTGTCCCCAACAGACAGAATCAATAGCAGCACTACTGCCAAACCATCCAAGGGCTAACAATAAAACTAGGACAATTACAGTGAGATGGATCAGAGTCTTTAGCAGAAATATATTATTAATATGTTTGGCTGAATGCCAGGAGCCTGAAGGGAGACAAATCGGTGGCAATAAAAAAGGCCAGTTAGTTAACTGGTCACCTGAGAGCCAGCCTGCACACTTTCCCCACATATTGACAGTGATGTGACAGGTCTTTGTACAAGTGTGTGTGTGTGTGTGTGTGGGGGTGTAAATGCTACCTACCAGGTGGTAGCCACATGGAGACACTGGTAAACTAAATGTCACTGTGGTGGTGTTGCTGTATATTTTCCATGGGATATTTGTTACTTTATTTACCTCTGTTTAAGCAGACAGCGTAATTAGAAATCAATTTGACTGTGGCAGTTTGGAAAGTCGGGGCCATATTTTCAAAAAGGTCCCATGAATACAGTATTAAAATTCATACAGCAGAGTATGATAGTTGAAGAATCTCACATGGCGAGCAAAGTCTAGACGGCAGATTGCTGCTAGATCCTTAATAAGGGAATGTGGCTGAACTCAATTTGAAATGAGTAACCAGATATTCCCAATTCCCAAGACCCAATAAAAAATGGCAAAGAAGACTGATTTAAGTTAATTAGTGAACATTTGTTTTTAAGTGAATGAGAGCAGCAGAGGAGTGGTTTTTTTGATTTCCTTACCAGGGATTAAATGCCGCTTAATTTTTGAGACTCAGAAATGATTCTATACCCATCTACTATGTACATCTCTTTTATCGCAGCTCTTGCATTTGAAAAAGCCTGGTTTTCTTTCTTTTTTTTTTGCTATGGGTTCAGTTACTCCTGCTACAACAAATGTCACCCCAACCGTTAAGTAAAACAAGAGCATTCTTTTCTTGGAGCTTATTGAGGGATGTTTGGAACTTCTCAGGAAACTCTTTTTGCTGCGACACTAACGTGACTGAGTCCTTCAGCTCCTGCTAAAATTTCACTTTCTTTCACCTTAATTCCCTCTCCCTTTGTGTCTTATTCTCTGTTTCTGTCTGAAATCTCTCTATCTCTGACTGATTTCTTTCTCTGTCTGCGTCTCTGCAGCCTTTGTGTTGAGCTGTGTCTTCCCCCAGCGACCTCTCTACGGTGATGTATCAGTGAGCAGTCTCCACTCTGGAGGGGAGGCTTTCTTCTCCTGCCTGACCGGCTACCAGCTGCAAGGCTCCAGTATGCTCACCTGCCACAATGCTAGCACCCCCTACTGGAGTGGCAAGGAACCACACTGCCTAGGTGAGGCAACCAGAACCAGGAGGAAAGACATTCACAGCTCATCCTCCATTTCCTCAGCCCATAGATAGGAAGGAAGGACAGCAACCAAACACTTTAGGACAACTTCAGATAATAACAGAGATGTCGTTGTATTTTAGTTTTATTTTCTCCACTATATTAAAACTGTTGTTCATCTAAAATAACAATACATCTAATACAATTATATCATATATTGGTGAAGTAATGAACACAATTCAATCATTATTATTAGAATTATTTGCCATTGTGTTGTTATCATTATTTATATGTTAACCTGTGAATTACATCTAAAAATGATAACACAGATGTTACTTCACGGTGTTGTAGTGATTGGCACTGTTGCCTCACAGCAAGATGGCAACGGGAGTTTGTTCCTGTTCCTTGTCTCCGGGTTCTCCAGCTTCCTCCCACAGTCCAAAGACATGCAGCTTGGGTCAATTGATGACTCTTAAATTGCCCGTAGGTGTGAATGTGAGTGTGAATGGTTGTCTGTCTCTTTGTATCAGCCCTGGGATAGTCCTGTCCAGGTGAACCCTGCCTTCACACAATGACAGCTGGGATCGGCTCCAGCTCCTACTGCTGTTGTGGCAGTTTGCATTGCAAGTTAAGTTGGCCCTTCGAGCCCTGACCTCTGACTCAATGGGGTTGGATACTGTCCCCCGCCAGCCTTTCAATTCCCATCAACAATCACAGCATTTTTGGTTATTTTTTCAGAAGACTTGCAGCCAAGAGTTATCTGTTGGACATTCAGGTCCTTTTGCATGACAGGCATAGCTAGAGCCAGACCTGGACTTCCACAGGAGTGTGTGGATGATGAATGTTTTTCTTTCTTTGCTCCTATAAGGCTGGCTGATGAATAAGAAGTGACCACTTTACTCCTGATCACACTGATGAAGGACTGCTCAGGGAATGTTTCCCTGTAAGCAATTTCAAACAGAGTGTGTGTGTGTGTGTGTGTGTCAGAGCATAAAGCAGGTGTATTGAGGTGTGATTACTGAAGGCTAGGCAGGATGCCACTGGGTTTATTCTTCCTGCTCTGTTTTAATTAAACTTTGTCTGCATGAGTAACCTTGACCTGATCAGCTGGGACACAAAACACACACACACCTTCCCATAGCTGTCGATGGATTCTCTCTGAGTTTTGATATCTGATTCTATCTCTGATGATGTTATCTTTCTAACCTAATTTCTTGGTTTCCAACATGCAGCTCTTGAATTTAAAATGCAATACAACTCCTACATGTTATGAAAAAATGACATTTTAAAATGTCTAGTCTTGATGTTAGTGATTTTAGCTTTCAACGCAATCCAAAACAACATAACCATATCATTATTTCCATTAGCACAACAGGGTCAGTTTCTTTTTTGAAAACACAAATATTTCATTCTCTCGTTTGTTCTACTTGATCACATTGTTTGTGTGCTGTGCAACACAACAGACGTTTCACTTGAGTCTTTGAGCTTATGACAGGCCATTGTGTTTTTCTAGAGACAGCAGAGTAGAAGTGATTGATTAATGAGTCAGTACTTGAGTTAAAAAAGAGAAAGTAGGAGCAGCAGAATGCTTATTATGACGTGACTGCTGTGGAAATGTACATTATAGTGAATTTACCATGTGAGATACTACAGGGAATTCCAGCCTTTATTGGTTCAATTTCACAGCTCATATGGAAAGTGCTTTCTGGTGCATTCATGTAAAAAGAACAGCATCCATGTCCTTTCTGGGCTGGTCTACTTCCTGTTTGTCTGTACTGACACCAGAGTTTAATTTGGCTTATCTATGGTCAGCTGATGCTCTCAGCACCAGCTTATGAACTTGAAGTTGACATTCAATGTATTCAGTTGTGCATTTCATCTCCACATTCCCTCCGCTCTCTCTCAGCTGCTTGTGGTGGTTTGATCAGGAACGTCACAGTCGGCCAGATCGTCTCTCCTGGTTTTCCCAGCAACTACAGCAACAACCTGACCTGCCACTGGCTGCTGGAGGCCCCTGAGGGCCAGAGAATACATATCCACTTTGAGAAGGTGGCGCTGGCCGAAGATGATGATCGGTAAGCAAGACCTTCAGCCTTTTTACGAGGATGGTTGAACATTGTAAACAGTAAAACTGTGTATTCTCTTTAAACTAACACTGCATCTGGAGTGGTCGCCTGACAGCCGAAACCTGTGGATAAGATTCATTGTATTCAGCTTTCACTTATTCTCATTTCAAAAAGTGATTTTCTAGTTTCATTATAAATTCCACAGGAGTATTTTCTGCAGTCATAAGACACCGTTCAGTACATTTGATAGTAAATAGGCTTCTCTGGTGGTGGTGGAGAAGACATCTAAGAATCAGATTAATTTACTACACGTGAAAATGAAGGCGCCAATGATAACGCCGTACATCAGACATTAAAAATACAAGGTAACCCTGTGGAGATTTTGACCATTAGTAGCGCTTTGGAGCTGTATTTTCATGAGCTTAGTACAAGCTTGCACATGCAACTATGACACATCCACTTATGAGAAGAAGAATAGTATCAATAGGAATAAACAAAAGCAGTATTTAAAATGCTCAAGAATGTTTCATGTGGAAGGAAATGTGTGTTCAGCACATATGTTAGACCGAAAGGACACACAGATCCCGTTTTAATGAGCACTAAATTCATTGTTATAAAATGACTGAAAAAACACTAATCCGTCTTGCAGCTGTAGTTTTGCAATAATAATGATTTCAAATATAAACATATTTTCAATACGTAGGAAATATCGATAGTCCTGTAAAATTCTTTATTTCTGTGTTGTCTTTTTTATTGTCTTTTCCCGTTGAAGGGTTTTTGGGTAGTTGTTCCTACTCTGAAGCAAGGGTTGACAGAAAATGGGCCAATACAATTAAAACTGAGTTTACTCATTGAAAATAAATTCAACAAATAAGTGCTGGTCTTTCACTTTCCCTCAACAGGCTGCACAGAGATGTATTGCCTCCCCCACTCTGCTCTTTCTCAAACTACCTCCAGCCATTTCAAGTGCCTCGAAGTTTGTTTAAAGGTATTCCCATGGCAACCAACCAATAGAGGGATGAAGGCTCTGGAAAATGATCTGCAGTGAATGGCATCAGTGGAGTTTTAGTGTGACAAGATGATACCATTCACAACATAGACACAGACAGAAATATGATGTAGCGTTGATACTGGTAGCAGATTTATGTGACTATTATTAATTCAATAATGATTTATAAACTCATACATTTGTATAAAAGAATGATAGCACGTGGCTTACGCCATAAACCACCATTAGTTTCACTAACAGAATATTCAATTTTAGACACCACCCACAACTTCAAAATTTGATATTAATCAATTCAATCTTAATCTCAGGGTTGCTACGGAGTTCTTCTCAAGGTGTACAGGGACTTATTATTTCACACAAATCAAATTAAAAAAGAATAACTAAACATAACTAAACTACTAAACAGAAAGTCAATGAATAAACGATAAAATAAACAAAATTAATGAAGAATATGATGAACGGTACAATGAATAACAATGAACTACCACTAAATGAAAAGGATTGCATGTGACCAGGTAGAATCAGTGACTCACATTGATTTCTATCAATTCAATTTGTCGTTTGACATTTGTACCTTCAATTTAATTCAAAACCTTCTGGTTACGAGTGCCCCCCATGAGCGTGTCATAAAATGCACTTTTCAGAAACGAATATAATGAATGTTACACACATGCTACATACCGTCTTAACGAAGAACATATGGGTAACAACGTCGTGTAAGCCATTTTATACACTGCAAACACAATTATACATGAACTAATATCATATCTGGAAGATATGTATGGCTCTCTCATCACGAAGCATAGATCGCACATGGCGGATGAATACAGCCTCGTGATCGAAGCGTCGAAATAACACGCTTTCAAAACGTTCAAAAGTTATGTATATATATGCCAACATCAGCCACAAGTCACGAGAAAAAAAATTGGGTAAAAAAACTTACGTCCATCCCCCCTACCGGCAAGTTGTATCTCAACCACAGCACAAGACCAGCAGAGTAATTAAACATCCAGTTTATATGGCAGGGGACTACAACAATTGTAAACAGATTTGGCTGTCATGAAATTAACTACACATAACCTTTATAAACTCAGATGTTTAATATATATATATATATATGTATATATATATATATATATATATATATATATATATATATATATACACAAAACACAGGGATTACTAAGACTAGCATATCAAGTAACAGTATCTTTAAGTTGTTTATTACAATTGGATGCTTCATTATGTCCTCAGAAATGTGGCTGAAACAAGTCATAAAACATGGTAGACTCAGCCTTAACATCTAGATGTCAAGTGTGACCCCACGTCCTATCTTGAGTTTCTCCAGACACATGGAAACGTGAGTGTTCAACCATTAAGTGACCTATATATTGTGAGAGCAGTTCCTGAAATAAGTGTATTCGTTCAGATTGTGTCATAGACATTTCAGTTTTATAATCTACTTCTTTCTTTTTACACATGAAACGGTGTAAAGTGATGACGGTTGATAATGTCAGAACATATGCCCTAGTTAGAGGCCGGTGTCACTTCTGTCTCACGGCCCATGCTCTGTTAACAGTGATATTTACCTTCCTCCTTCCATGCGCACATTCCATCATGTATGTTCAATCAGGCCTCTCGAGCCTCCTACCCTCTGGTTTGTCCCTGTAAGAACATCATTTCTGAGGACCCTGCAGGGGAACAACTGGCTGTCAGTGCAGCTCTTAGCAGTGACACTGGAGTGTCATTTCAGCAGCATGGGGCACAGGGGGGAAATTAGCTGAATAATCCATTTTGTATACCAGCAAATAGGTGCTCTGGGCTGCTATTACTCTCCTGCTGCAAATAAAGATCTCGTCGATATGAAGAGACATCTGGGCAGCTCTGAGGAAACTGAAAAGATCAGAGAGAAGTGTTGATGTGGAGAAAATAGAGAATGGCACGAGTGTAAAAGGTGGTAGTGTCATGAGCGGAGGTCTGCTGGCATTTCAGTTTCTTTTTAAAGGCCATCTGCTTTTTTGGTCATTCTATACATACCACTTCAATGATTCTGGTGATGTAGATGCCAAATGATTCCTTGTTCCCTTTCTTCTAGGTTGCTGATCAAAAATGGTAACAGCATAGATGCAGCTGCCCTGTATGATTCATATGAGGTGGAGTATCTTCCCAATGAAGGTCTACTCAGCACGTCCAGGCATCTCTTCACCGAGCTCACTACAGACGCTACAGGCACATCCACTGGCATTGCCATCAGGTACCAAGGTAAACACCATCACTATGGATAATTCAAGTGTAGCACGTTTTGCCATTGCGTTTGTCATGCTAGCGCCATGTCAAAAATTGCAGAAACATGTAGAAAACATGGCAGCAAACCCCATCAGAAAGCATTCATGATAAAAACACAAAGGCACTGTATATAAGAGGCTGTCAGCTCATTAATTGTTTCAGGCTAAGAACATGACATCAGGAAGAAACTTTGGCCTGCTTCTCAGTGATATAAAGACATCATGAACAAACACCGTCAACAGAATATAGTGTAAAAACTGCAGTGTGAATGGCAGGAGACGCTGACTGGAGGTTAAGAGTTCCAAGTAATCAAGGGCGATGCAGCCACCAAAAGAAGTGTTGGATGGACTCTATGAAAGCAGTGAAAAGCTTCAACCAGAAGAAAAAAAACCCCACTTTGGTGGGGGGTGAAGTCTCACTGTCAGTGAGACATCTGTCATAGTCTCACTGACAAGGTGTTTGGGTTTTAACCAGCCTACTCTCCTAAAAATGATTGTTATTTACAACAAAGCTGCGTTGTCAGTTGCCTGAGGGAATATTTTCTCCCAGATAACACTGGTCTTTGACACAGACAGTCTTTGTAAGGAGTTCACGATAGGTCGGTCATGATCAACACAGGACTTTCACCACCGTTTGTTTCCCATGAAGCCAAAGTTGACTTATTTTAATTTCGTCCACAAATATCCAGATTTAAAGCCAAATCTTGATGTTTTATTAAACATCAGTTGTGTTTCCTTAACATAACCAAGTACTTTTGTTTCTGGTTACAATGTTAACCACGTGTTTAAAATTGCGACCCTAACTTAGGAGAGAATACGTCTCCTTCGATAGATAATTGAGAATGCAGTTTAGTTGTATGGGCATGTCATTTTGGAGGAGACAGGGTTGGTTTAACCATTCAAAATTGAGTCTGCCCAAGGTCATGATTGAACCTCCAATCATGACCTTGTGTTTTATTTAGTAGTTTCCTATCAACTGTCATATGTTGTTCAGATTGTAAAGACCTCTGAAGCAGAATTGTGATTTGTGAGATTGGGCTATACAAATAAAATAAAATTGAGTAATCATGCGTCTCTTTCTAAAGAGAAGTCCTGAACAGAATATTGATGCTGAAGTGTGCATTGGATTTCACTGCTCATTCCAACAACATTTACATTATCACATACTGATCATTTCAAAACTGTGTGAAGTCTTCTTCGGATAGATAGTTCTGCATCAGGTCAGAGACAGGCATATTAGTCCTATGACTTAAACACTATTAAGACCATTCTACAAAGCCGAGTACATGTAAACAGAAAATAGGTTAACACACTAAATCACACTGGAGATGTTTAACGTCAGTCAGTTTCAGTGATCCATCACTGTGAATGAATCAATTGAAATTGAACTTTGATTGATGTTATCAGGTCACACATTATTTTCAACACACGTTACAGATTAGTTTGAGAGCAGAGATGTGACGGAAGGAAATGTCTTATTTCCGCTTTCTACCTTCATCTTTTGTGATGTGTATGCTGATTCCACTGTGAAAATAGAGAGCACATTTAATAGATTCGAAGAATACAGGACCCGTCATTAACAGTCATATATAATGAAGAATATTTACATCAGCCTAAGGGGAACCATAATGTTTGAACTCAATTTCACAACAATCCATCAAATAGTTGTCAAGGTATTTCAATGAAAAACAAAAAAATTCTCTGGAGACCATGAATGTCTGCACTAAATTGCAATTACAAATGGATGGGTGGATTGTCAAGGTGGGGCAAAAAGGCAACAGGGAATGGACCTAAAAGCAGATAGACACCGATAGCAGAAGGATGATCAACAGTGATTTTAATAAAGACATTTCAGAAAAAAAACTAAAACTTACCAACAGGTGAGTCCAAAAATGAGTAACTCAAAATCCAACAGGCAAAACAGGATCAGGTAAATAGGACATGTGCATGAGGGATATCAACAGGATCATAGAAGACGAACCAACAAACCAGAAGACAAAAGACAGTAAATACACTATAAATACACAATAAACTAATCAGACAACAAGACACAGGTGGGCAGACACGAGGGCAGTCTGAAAGCTAATTGGTGGAAGAAACACAAGGGAACGTGACTAGACTAATCCAACACAGGCGATCCACAGAAAAAGGAGGGAAAACCACAAACACAGGTAGTCAAACTACCACAGGACGCAGGGGATTTCAAAATAGAACAGGAAACAAGCTAAATCAAAACCAAAATCATGACATTGATGGATGGAATGATCTCAACGGACTTTAAATTAGTACAGGAGAGAAAAAAAACACACTTTTGTCAGAGCAAAAGCCCCATTTCATAAATACTCTCTAGATAACCAAAGAACATGTTTTACTTTCATTGCCGCCTTAGATGCAGCTTTTGCAATAAACATATTGGGTTCATTTAAACACATCCATAGTGAAAAGTACCTCACTTTAAGTATTTTGTCTTTTGTATCTGTTGCTTTTGTAGCCATTTAATTGAGGCTCTCAGTAGATTCCTCCCAGTAAATCTTAAGCTCCTTCATACTTTTTGCTTCTCTATGCTTGAGAATAAAATAATCAAGGACAGTCTTTCGGTTACACAATATTAATATCCACCATCTACCAGCCTAACCTTATACATTAGAATCAATATGATATATTTTACAGTACGTTTCATCTAATGGTTAGGGTGAGAAATCACTTAGCTTCGCTTATCTTTTGCCCTCACATTTGTCTCAGCACTCACCATCAGATCGGCAACACTCTTCATGTCCACAAGGACCACTTGGAAATAAGATCAGCGTAATCTTCTTAGGCCTCTCCTTCACTGCCCTAAAGGGAGAAACATACCTCATTATGGACATTAACAGGACATAATGCTGTTCAGCCAGTCTCTTAACAGATTTGATGGTTCCACCTTTATCCTGACAAACTATTACGATGAACAGCTCTCCTCCTTCATGAGCATTCACTCAGCCATTTCTAACTGCCAGTGCCTCTTCTGGGAAGAATGTGGCTCAGTGGTAAAGCAGGGTCGTCCTTCAATCAGAGGATCGTCTGTTTGATCCCTGGCTTCACTAGTCTATCTCGATGTGTCCTTGAGCAAAACACTTAACCCACGAATTGCTCCTGCAGGCTGTTCCTGCGGTGTATGAATTGGTATGAATGGTTAGTTAGTCCTGATGGGCAGTGGATGTGAATGGTTCATTAGTCCTGATGGGCAGTGGGTGTGAATGGTTCATTAGTCCTGATGGGCAGTGGGTGTGAATGGTTCATTAGTCCTGATGGGCAGTGGGTGTGAATGGTTCATTAGTCCTGATGGGCAGTGGGTGTGAATGGTTCATTAGTCCTGATGGGCAGTGGATGTGAATGGCTGAATGGTTCATTAGTCCTGATGGGCAGTGGATGTGAATGGTTCATTAGTCCTGATGGGCAGTGGGTGTGAATGGGTGATAAGTCCTGATGGGCAGTGGATGTGAATGGGTGAATGGTTCATTAGTCCTGATGGGCAGTGGATGTGAATGGGTGAATGATGACATGTAGTGTTAAAGCGCTTTGAGTGGTCGGAAGACCAGAGAAGCGCTATACAAGTACAGTCTAATTACCTTTCTTCTTTATACATTCTCCTCAAAATAATGTATCCAGTCAGAACTATTTGCAAGTGGATGAAATTCATAAATTCATCTTGAAGTTTGTTCATGGCATTTGGTTCTATACAGATTTATTATTAGTCACATTACTATTATTATTACCGATACCATTACTGCTTTTATTATCATTATCATTCTACTATAGCCACCGCTTTTGTTATTAGTAGTCGTAATTTTTCTAACATTATTCTGCTTACTACTCTCATTTGATGAATCATTTATATCACATACATAGAATGTGTTGTAACTCTGTTATGTTGTTAATTCTGTACACATGACATCTATCACACTTCTGCCATCCTGATAGAGGATCCTCCTCTGTTACTCTCTTTGGGGTTTCTTCCTTTTTTTCTCCCTGTTAAAGGGTTTATTTTTTCCTGTTCCGATGTGAGGGTCCTGGGACAGAGGATGTCGCATGTGTACAGATTGTAAAGCCCTCTGAGGCAAATTTGTGATTTGTGATTTTGGGCAATACAAAATACAATTACTTGAATTCTAAAATGTAGCTAAATGTAGCTTCTGGACACAATGTGGGATAATGCTCCTTAACATGTCTACAAAAATGTATCAAATGTAGGTGTGACTACAATTCTAGCAACGTCATGCTAACATCAGCAAGCTAACATCTAGAGCTGATGGCATTATTATCAATTCTGCAGGCATTAGCCTAAAGTTCATCCTCTGGGAACCATACACGTTGTAACCAGATTTTGTATCAGTCCATGTAGTAGATCCTCTTGATACCTTGAATATTTGTACCAAATTGCATGGCAACACTTTAACACCCTAATGTGTCAACTTTAGTAACTTCAAGGTTGAATTTGAAGCCCAAAATAAATCCACTGACTTCTTTGTGAAATCTCCTTTCCGCTACTGAAAATGTCTTTGTACCACAGCTTTTGCAGCGGGCCACTGCTACGAACCCTTCGTGAAGTATGGTAACCTGACCAGTAGCGACAACACTTGGGCAGTGGGAGCTGTGGTGGAGTTTGCCTGTGACCCTGGCTATACCCTGGAACAGGGATCTGTCACGATTGAATGCGTGGACCCCAACAATCCCCAGTGGAACGAGACCGAACCTGCCTGCAGAGGTCTGTATGTCTGTGTATTGTTTAAATACATCCTGTTTCAAATAGTTTACATTATTATTTTATTTTACGCAATATGCTTACATGATTTACTTAAAATGAGAGACATGGGTCAGTAGAAAGAGACATTTCAGCAGTAGTCAGGGCTGTTGGTACTGTTATTGCAGTTTGGGTCCAACTTTACCTCCAATGGATGTTTGTCTGTAAACACACAAGATTACAGTATAATTTAATTAGATTAGACGGGACCCAAGAAAAACTTATGCTGTCTTTTGATTATTACTCAGTCAACAAACATGCAAGAAATTACTTTATTGACACGCAATGCAACACCCAATATTTAGTAAAATAACAAAATGTTCACTCCTCAGAGTTTTAGTACAACATAGTTCATAGTAGGGCTGTCAGAATCGGCAATAATTTCATTCAAATATTTCCTCCATAAAAACAACCATTTGAATATCTATTGTTGTGCATTCGTGCATGAGACCATGTCCTAATTGAGTTTGACGTGAGCAACATCAGCTACAAATTCAGTTTGCCTTGTTTTCTATTAGAATATCCTAACCAGCAGCGAGCAATGCAGCGCTGCAAAGGACTGCGCAGTGCGACATTGGTGCGGCGTTTTCAGATGAGTGTTTGTCAGACGGCCTGTTTCTATATATTCCTATCGCTTTCTTTGAAAGATCCACAATGAACAAGAAACTGCTGATTGTTAAAGATGAAATAAGGCAACATGATTCCACAGACATACGTGAAATAACCATGTCAATAGCATATTACATATAATGTGTAAAATGTGCCGCGATCACTAAAATATTTGATGGCTTGCATTAGGCAACAAAACCACTTAATTAGGTTTTGGAAAAACATCATACTTTTGCTTAAAATAAGTACGTAAAATTTGTAAACAGGTCACAAACATCACTAACGTAACTTCACAATAACTCACCAACACTTTGCAGCACAAACACGGGTCTCCTGGTTGAAAGTCCTGGAAAGTGGTGTGTTTGTTTGCCCTACCACTTCCCCTCCCTCTCACCACTGTTTATAGTATGTCACTGGCTCTGAACTTTGCATATTCACGTCCACCCGATTGACTTTCCAGTGGCATTGGCAACCCTTCTACGTAATGCGCTGTTAAGAGGTCATGGCCATTATGAGTAATTATTTTATTGTCCTGTTATCTGTTCGTCTGTGCACTTTATTTTATATTTTACTGTAAATTTGAATATGTTTCTACTTTTTGCACTGTGTTGATTGTTGTTTAATTAATGTTATGCACCACCCGTCATGTCAAATTCCTTGTATGTGCAACATACCGTAGCAATAAATGGTTATGGTTCTGATTCTGAGATCAGACTGAACGAGCAGTCTTATTACGATACCTTCTCATTTCAAAAAGCTTTCTATAACGTGACAGCTGGATGGAGGGAAAGTTTCCTACTTGTTTCCTACTTCCAATTGTATTTCAGCATAACTATATGCTAGGCTGCTTGTGTTTCAATGGCATTCAACAATTAAGATATGTTTCTTTTATTAAATTAAAATCAAAACTGAAGTATTGAATTATTGAAAATATATTGTTTTGGCATTAAACTAATTGTATCCGTGATTTCTGACCACCAGCCCTTTTGCAGTATGTGTGCTTATTCAATAAACTGTACCCTCAGCATTGCCTGTCTTAATTTCCATGGTTGTGTGTGTATCTTCTAGCTGTGTGTAGTGGCGAGATCACAGACTCAGCTGGAGTGGTGCTGTCTCCTAACTGGCCTGAAGCCTACGATAAAGGCCAGGACTGTATCTGGGGAATCCACGTTGAGGAGGACAAGAGGATCATGGTGGACATTCAAGTGTAGGTATCCGCCTTCCAAATGTGCAGTTTGATCCGCCTCCTCACCCTTTACCCTTTGATATGCATGAAACCATGTTACTACAAACCCCCTCCTTGGCCTCTTTGAATCAAAATCATCACTCAACCCACATCTCCTGTGCTGTGTACACTAGTCCTCGATTCTAACATGCAGTTTGAAGATTACAAAGAATTACCAACCATGACTGGTAACACGCATTAAAAACACAACACGCTGCTGATGAAAGAGCGCTCGGCTTGTGAATGAGATGTGTAAGTGCCACACAGACAAAGGTTAATTAGGTGCAGCGGAGAAAACTAATTATATCACACACACACACACACACACACACACACACACACACACTCCTGTAGTGGCTGCTGTGTGGGAGTAGAGGGGTGCAAGTGTAGAGCATGGGAGTGTGTGTTTCCTGTGATTGTGATGTTGAGGTGAAGACACAGAACAACACACTGCCATGTCAGAGCCTGATAAGTCAGTCAGCCGTTGAAAATCATTTGCCATTTTCAAGCAAATTAAGGAGGGCTTATTTGCTTAGGTTGCATCTTCAGCTCTGTGTCTTGTCTCATCTCTCTCTCTTTCTGAAAAGCACCTGTGCTCTTGTTGTACTTTAAAAAGCACTGATTAAAGGCCTCTTCTGGTTTTTGAAAGGAAGTCTGTCAACATAAGTAATTGTTGCTGTTTATACAGCAGAGCGCGTGATTTCAGTAGGGCTACATCCACACCAATACGTTTTTGTTCAAAAACCACATGATCCATGAGTGTTTTAGCACCATTTCAGAAAAAATCTCTGTCCATAATGACACACCTGAAAACGCATATCCCATAACAGGATGATTCGTCTGCTTGGTTGGTTGCGTAGGTACAGAACAAGCATAGCAGGCCATACTAACAGGTTTCGCTTGATACCCCTCTATCTACTCAATGCAACAGAGACAAATGCCCTGGAAAAATAACTTTCAAGGCTCCTCCTAGGTTATGAATGCCTAACTTAGCTCTTGCTCTTATCTCTCTTTCTCACACAAATCAAATTCACTTCAAAAAAAAGAACAGCTACAAATTACCGTAAATTCTGGACTATAGAGCGCACCTATAGGCCGCACCTGCTAATTTTTAAAAGAAAAAAGAAATTGTGCATAAATAAGCCGCACTTGTCTATAAGCCGCAGGTGTCCCCGTTGAAACAAGAGACATTCACGTGGCAAGATGTTACAGCAAAGATTTTTTTTTTACTTTTAATTAAATAAATGCCGGTAACATCCACAACTACATACATACCGCAAATGCTTTTTCTCAGAACAGTGCTTTTAACAGTACTAAAGTTGTCTTCTTCAGTATCGGAATTGAACAGCCTGAAGGTATGTAATTATTTCGTCACACATTTTCTCGGCGAAAATACAGGAACCTACCAGCAAAAGTCATTGATCACTATCGCCATCGTCCTCCTGTGCACTAAAACCATTGAAGTCCTCTTCTTCAGTGTCGGAATGAAACAGCCTCAGAATTGCTTCGTTGCACTCAGTCTCAGTCTCTCTTTCGTTTGCGCTCTCAATGTCACTTTCCTCCCGAGGCAAATCCGCCCCTGAGCTTGCGCTGTCCTCCTCATCTCGCAGTAGTCCAGCCTTTCGGAAGCCGTTGGTGATGGTGGATTCTTTGACACTGCTCCACGCTGTTAGGATCCACTGGCAGACTTGAGACTTGAGAGTTGAAAGTTGCTCTTCACATGTGGCCAGTTTTTGTGAAGGATTTCTCTCCGTCCGTCATCCAAGCCTCCCACTGAACTCGGAGTGCCACCTTAAATGAACGGTTCACACTAATGTCGAGGGGCTGCAAATACTTTGTTGTGCCCCCAGGAATCACAGCTGGAATTGAGTTTGTCGTCTTGATGGCTGCTTTCACAGAATCTGGTATATGGGCCCTCATGCTGTCCAAAACAAGCAATGCCGTTTTTCTTTGAAAAAGTCCCCCCGGTCGCTTCCCGTAGCATTCATTCAGCCATTCCTTCATTAGGCTTTCTATCATCCACCCTTTCTTGTTGACTTTCACGGCGATTCCTTTCGGCATTGTCATCCGCTTAAAAATCACCAGTGGAAGCTTTAGTCCGGATGCTGTGCAGCTCAGAATACAAGTGAAATGCGTTCTCTCATGGCCAGTTGTTTTCAGCGTGACGGACGACTCACCTTTTTTATTAACAGTCCTAGTGCCTAGTCCTAGTGCCTAACGTGCCCTAATTGACAGGCCTTTTTGTTGCATAAATCTGAAACACCAAGATGGTCCACCTCTAAAATCTTCAATATTCTTTTCGGTGGTGATTGTTTTAGCTTTCAGTCGGATCTGCATGGTGGAAACACCTCGGCCGTCTGCTCTCTGTGTGTTCACTGTGGAAGTTTGAGTCTGTTCCACAGCGAGGAGGCCAGAGCACGTGTCCGGCTGCTTTGTACAGTCGACACGCTGCAACAATAAATCTACCAAAACTGGTTTACAATTAAAGGAATTTAATCCCACTGATTACGATTACAGTTACACAATGGAGTAAATTACTCCTAAGAAATATTACAATATTAACCCACTTTGGAAAAAACTACCTCTGGTCCCAGGACACAGCCGTCCCAGGCAACCACACGCTAAAAAGAGGCAGAAAAACACTTTCTATCTCCCGCCCTCATATCCCTTCGCAACTCCTCCCCTTCCGTCTATCTCAACTTCTATTAGCTAACTTCCCTGTGTACTTCTGTAAACGCCTGTCTTCAAGTCTCTCTTTCCCTGAGCTCCTAACACATTCAAAGACTTCTATAATAATCCTTCAGTATAAACGTTAAACTTCTGCTTAACACTTTATGCTTATCTTAATTATGCATTTCCAAAACACTTATGTTTATGACTAATTATGAATTCTTAATTATGAATTATTAAACACTTATTATATCTACTGATCACACAGTTCTTTGCTCAAATTTCTTACATCACCCAGTCTTTAAGAACGTTTTCAAGTTCGGGCCATCTGCTTTTCTTGCCTCTGAAAGCTTTTGTCGTCTTTTTGCAGCGGGTCAGTTCTTCATGCTGCCGTCTCCAGCGTCTCACCATCGATTCATTGATGCCGAGCGTACGTGCAGCAGCTCTATTTCCTTATTCGACAGCCAGCCGGATCGCTTTTAACTTGAAAGCCGCATCATATGCATTTCTTCGTGTCTTTTCCATGATGAGGGTGCGTGCACGAAGCGCAAAATGGCCGGAGACACGCTGTTCATCTCCGGGTCAAATAACGACCTGTTAACGGCCTGTTTCATGTATCGTCATGTGCAAATACATGTGACATGTATTCATCCGCCATATGATCCGTGATGAGAGAGCCATACAGCGATCATAGTTTGTCGATTTTTGACCAAAATTGTGGCAAATCTTCTCGATATCTTCTAGATATGATCTTAGTTCATGTATAATTGTGTTTGCAGTGTTTACAATGGCTGGTATGAAGAAGAAAGAAGAAACCATTTTTATTGTCATATACATGTACACGAAATTTGACTACTGCATTTGACCCATCCCTGTATATAGGGAGCAGTGGGCTGCCATTGATCGGCGCCCGGGGATGTTGCTCGGACTATTTTTTTAATATGTCTGGACTATTAATTATTTTTCTTCGTGACAAATGCTTTCTACGACACGCTGAGTGCTACACTTTTCTAAACAGACCCCTGTGAGGGTCTCTCGGGTCCAAATGAATCTTTTAGCCCCCACATGGCTCGACCAGAATGCTCACTCTTTGTTGCACATTTGAAATGTCCTGGCCTTTGATCATTAAAAGTATTTGTTCGTTTAGCTCCGTGCCTGAGTCTTCGTGGCGTTTTGTTGTGGTTTAAGAGCCGTACCATAACAGTGGTCCAGTTTCCCAAAGAGCGCTCATGGGAATAAACCAAAAACAGACATTTTCACGGAGAGAAGCATTCTAATCTAGCACAAAGTCTCCTCCCTGTCTCAACATATGCCCAGCAGGTGTCTGATCATGTACATGAAGCTTATCAAGAGCAGCTGTTCTCCCAGAGCCCTCTGGGTGAGACAGTGTACAGAGATATGAGGCCTTTAATAAGGTCCACACCGACACCTGTGCACACACACACATATCTCCTGCTCCATCTGTGTAATGGCAGGAGGGACATTATCACAACGGTGTATCAAATGACTTTTATGGATGACCTTTAAATGAAATAGGAGGGAGTAAAATGTTTGATTAAAGTGAAGGTAAGGGCAGTAAATTAAATTAAACCACCTACATAATTAAGACTACTGTCCACTGCTTCTGGATGGAAATCAAAAACATTGGCCTTTTAAACTAAAGTAACTTTTAAAGTGGTTATTAGTCTGCAATATTAAAAGAACAATCCAACTTGGGTCCTCAGCAATACACCCGCTAAGTGTGAAGTGGATCAGATGAACGGTTCTGGATATATGTGGAGGACACACATATTTACAAAGACAGAGATGTCTCCTTTTATAGTTAGATGATGATGCTACAGCGGAACCTAATGGCCAAATTGCACCAAAGTTGTCATTGTGACTCAGACATATTATTTACATATGTCCACCAAACGTTAATCAAAAATCACAATAGCACAAAGCATAAAGGAGATATGACATTTGTTTGCTCTAGTGAAGAAGACTTGAAACAAGCAATTGAGACTATAGATGTTTACTCAGGGAATAAATCAAGTGAGAAGTAGGGTCGTTTTCTCATAGACTTTTATACAACCAGACCTCTTTTTTCAACCAGAGGAGTAGCCCCCTGATGACTATTCGAGAGAATGCAGGTTTTCCACGTAACTTTTCAGAACTTGGAGAACGAACAGTCCCATTCAAGTCAACGTAGCATGTTGGTCAGAACTGTGGCCATTTTGAATGTGTCCCCTTTCCATTGCATCCGTTGTAGCGGGCTAACTCCCGTACAAACCGACCTATAGCAAACTAGAGTGGGATTGAGAATCATTAATTGATGTAATGTAACGATTCTTAATTCCACTCTGGCATGATGATTAAAGGAAAATGCCAGCTTAATGTGGATGGCAGGCCAAAACGGAGGTCTCAAACTAGTGAGTGACTTTATGGCCCCACAGACGTGTTTTGTATCCATAACAACAAACAACAATCAACATTTTATTTAGATCTATAGTGACAACGGTAAAAACTTCAATGTTCCTCCTACTTCTATGCTATTTAGTTCCAACCATTCTCTTCATGTATTTCTTACTTTTGGAAAGATGGTAATAGAAGATCATGAAGTGAATAGTTGGCGTAAATGTGTTGGCAGCTGGTCCCATGGGCCAGGCCAAACTCAGCCCTGTTTTTTTAAATTGAACTAAATCAAATTAGTGTCAGGGAATGGAGGCTGTGATTGATTTTTCTCTACAGATTCACTGCAGAGCCGCACAAAGCCTTGTTCAGCTTAATCAAAACAAATTTGAAGCCAGCCGACAATACTTCTCAATCTGCCTCGCTCTCTGAGCAGGTGAGAGGCTTTATCCGTTAGCATTCAAAAAACATGGAACACAACAAGTTTAGAAGACGGCACACTCATTTTGCTATGCTTGTGAGGACCAGACTTAGATCTTCAGATGGACAAAATCCTTATCAAGGTGAGGCCAGCTTTCCAGATGTCCCCTTTCATGTTGTGTTTAAGAGTAGGATTAACATTATGTTAAAGTTGTTTAGGTGAAATCTTTTGTAGGATTATAATTTGAGTTTATGGAGTCATGTTTTTCAGAGACTGCATGCATCAAGCACTGACATTCTGCGGTGGCAATATATTTTGTCAGAATTCTTCTCAGTTGAAATCACCTTAATTAAAACTGGCTGACAGACTGAATTAATTAATTTGCTAGAGAGCAAACTAAATAAGATAGGGAAAGTAAGACTTACTTTTGAATGTTTGACAAGCTACTTACTTACAGTGTAGACTAGTATACTTATGACAGTATATTATTTTGGCAAGAAAAGTACATTTTGTATTAACAGGATACAGTTGAATACAGTTCAATCAGACTTGACTCAACTTTGGAACAACGTCAATATTGAAT
Source organism: Melanostigma gelatinosum (assembly GCF_949748355.1). Taxonomy (NCBI): domain Eukaryota; kingdom Metazoa; phylum Chordata; class Actinopteri; order Perciformes; family Zoarcidae; genus Melanostigma; species Melanostigma gelatinosum. Next base: position 25,983,535 of record NC_136640.1, read on the forward strand.
ATGTCACAATAATCAGGAGAAATTTGGCTTCAATTTTGTTGTCACATCACTATTTATATTTTTACACATTTTTCATCTGTAGGCGGTTCCTGATTGATTGTTTTACATTGTCTTTTGGAAAAAAATAAATCCTCGCTTCATATCTCTGAATCACAACCTATGTCTCTAATTTGTTGTAATGTTGTGCTCAAGAACAGCTGTTTCCCCTGGTTTGAGAAGCAGTCAACCAAAATGTCATCTTCTTACATCAAGTCAGCTAGCTATCCAGCTATATATATATATATATATATATATATATATATATATATATATATATATATATATATATATATATATATATATATATATATATATATATCAATGAAAAAGAAATGGCCACAAAAGCGGATTCAATTGACACAAGTCAACAGGTTGTTCTAAGTTCCCCAGAATTTGAAACTCTTCAAATATTTACTTATTTGTAGCATACGAACCTCAAAGAATGTATCAACTAAAAAGTTGTTGTCAATGAGCCTTCATCACCAAGAACACACACACTGTAATGTATTTGGACTCAATCCCACATACACCGGCCTGCTGCCACAAATACTCACCAGAACACCAAATGCTGAAAATTGTCCTCATCAAATGCACAATTCCACCTGTTTGAGTAAAAGTTCATAAAAACTACATCTCAGAGAAAAAAACACAGTGTTGTTTTTGATGGAATTGATTGCTGATAATAGGAAAAATATAGAATAACACCAGACTGACTTTACTCACCAGTAATAATGGGTCATGATTGCTTCATTGGAAACATTAACTTGATGTCAGGATAGATCAATGAAATGAAACGAAAACATGGCAATGCAGTCACTTTATCCTGGCTTGTAAAATTGAGCCACATAAAAAATGGGATGATTTTATCTGAATGCAACTTTTTTTTAAAGGAATTAGTGATTTTTCACTGCGCTCATATATAACATAATCACAACACAGTTACAGTTAGCATGTGGTATGTAATGGTCTATTTCGCCACGTGTGTGTGACGTGACTGGTTTACTGTATGCAGCCCATGAAGTTGTAGTTGGTTGTTTTTATTTCTGAGGCAGGCCCAAAATGCATATCAGTCAGAATTCTGGACCACAAATAAGGACCAGTTCTCTTCCCGAGAGAGATTGGTTTACAACTGGGTCAGGTTATGTTAAGATCAGAAGTTTACAGTTAGAGATTGAGAATCAATGTATTCAATGGAAGTTCCTTGCAAGTGTAGGAATACAAATTATACGTGTGTGTGTGTGTGTGTGCATGTGTCCACAGCTAACAGAAGACTAATGATTCTGCCAGTGAAAAGACAAACACTACCGACTGAAGTTCTCGTCTGTTCACTACCTCACACAGTTTTTGTTTAAAAAAATGTCATCCTCTGTCAGGCGTTGTAATATATCGATTCAATCCACGCCTCTTGAACCTTTGATTTTCTGGCATTCCCATACTGATGGCATTCAATCTCAGGCTGGCTAATGAGTTTTATCAGGAGCCGCTGGTGATTAATTAGAGACAGCAAAGAACATGTCACTGCTTTATTCTGGCTAAGCCATTACTTCCATGCTCTAAATCTTCTCTGTGCAAAGAGATAGCTTAGCTCTGAGGTTTGTAAGACTTCCAGCTTTACAGGCTATGTTCAAATCAGCACAAATACTTTGACAGGGAAACTGTGAAAGTAAGAGTGCTTATTCAGCGTGATGTTGATTCATAGACAGAAATGTTTGTTTTTCATTGTCAACGTCGTGATTTTTGTGTTCCTCGTCAGTCTCCATCAGCCAGGAAATAGCATCTAGAATATTCTGAAAATAGAAATTCTGTAAATTTTTCAGTGTGATGTGAACCACAAGATCTCATCTTATCGATAGTCACATGACTATCATGACACTGGATTTCTCAGGAGCAATGGAACAGGAACCACGCTGTCCGTTGTGAATGATGTTAATGGTAAATGGACCTGCATTTATATCATGGCTTTCCAGTCTTCCAGGCACTCAAAGTGCTTTAACACTACAAGTCAACATTCAACCCATTCTCACATATTCATACACTGATGGCAAAGGCTACCATGCAAGGTGCCACCTGCACACGAGGACCCAAAACGAATTCACATTCACGAACATTTATACACCGAAGGCACGGGGTTCAGTGTCTTGCCCAAGGACACTTCGGACAGATCGAACTGCCGATCTTATGATTTGGCCTTACCTCTGAGCCACAGATGTCTGTTTCAGTGATAAGATGCCTTGGTTTGCCCTGGAGTTGTCGTTGCTCTCTTTACTATAATTAAAAAAATGTAAGGACGGACTGTGAGGTGTACTATTAACGTTATGTTGTGTATCATGGGAAAAAGAGGTAAATATTTTTAAAGTTGGGGCCAGAGGGAGAAGAGAGTGAAATGTATCTATATCCACCTGTTATTTTATGCGCATAGAAACAAACTCAATATGTTTTTAGGTGGACATTAAACACAGATGTGATTTTGTGTGTGTCTCCCGTTTCAGATTGAATATTGGGAAGAATGATCTGTTGACCTTTTATGATGGCGATGATCTTACAGCTAAAGTCCTGGGTCAGTATGGAGGATCAAAGTCCAGATTTAAGCTCTACACCTCCACAGCAGACCTCACCATCCAGTTCCAGTCTGACCCTGCCACCAACGTCTACGGCTACGGCAACGGCTTCATAGTCCACTTCTTTGGTAAGCCATAGAAGCAGTGCCCATGGATAACTCAACCACATGGACTAGGCTAGGCTCCTCACATCCCGACTCTAGCTTTGTATTTCTACTGTCCATATTCTCTTCTCCCTTTTGGTGAAGTGTATTTCTTAGAATGCTTAGGTATTCTTCAATGTCATTTGTGAGTAAAATCTGATATTGTTCTGGTGTATCAGGAATGTATCAGTGAGTTCTACCCAGAGGAGGAGGGAATTTGTTTTTACAGTCCTTAAAAATGTAAGCAATAAGAGGCTGTCCCTTGTGTTGGTGGGGCCTTTCCATCAGCACCATGCCGTAGTCAACACACTATATCTGATAAGAGTTAATGAATTCAGAGCGAGGGAAATGCTATAGAATACAGATGGACAAGGAGGAATAAAGCGAGGGAAATCATGAATCTCATTGGTGGAATGTAAACACGAGACAGCGTGGGCAGTCATCAGAGAATGTTGCTTCCCTAAAGTTTCCAAGTGATATTTGTCCGATTAGACTCCTAAGCAGAGGGCCTGCGCCTGCTGCTGCTAGAGGGGAAACTAGAGCGTCATAGATTGAAGCTCAGGGCCGCTGACCAAGTATAGTTATTTGATGACTTGGGAATGAGAATGTGTTGTAAATACAGATCACTGGCCTTGAGACGGGCAGGCTAAGGCAGGAGTTTTCATCCCTCACAAAAACACACCAATAACTGTCATGTATGTAGGTGCTATGTGTAGGTATCAGGGGTGTAACGGTACGCATATTCGTACTGAACCGTTTGGTACGAGGCTCACGGTTCGGTACGCTTTTCTACTGTACCGACACGTACCGAACCGTGGCTTCACTGTATCGTATCGAACCCAACCGTGAATTTTGTGAACTGTTACACCCCTAGTAGGTATGTGTGTATAAATGCGGATATAGGGTATCTGGGTGGTGCTGGGGGAAAGACCATCGGATCATCAATTTCACAAAGGTTCATCTTCAATATGAGTGAGCAGTCTGCCTATAACAACAAAAGATATTTAGTTTATAAAGTTGATATGTTGATATGTTGGCATGATGGTGACTCTAAAGGAAAGCTCAAGGAGCATACAAAATGGAAAGGGTTGATCTTCTGAGGACCATGAGTATCTCATATGAATTTCATTGCAGTGTGACACTTACATTTAGCTATTTCTTAAGTGCAAAAGTAGAGGAAAGGGCAGAAGGTAATTGAAAATGTCAGGGATCGTCCTCGGGGATCATGAATATGCTGGAATTTCCTGATAAATTACCAGCTAAGATTTCTTGCTATGAACCAAAGTGTTGGGCAGACAGAAACTGACTGACTGACATTAGTATCTGTATGCCACTCAAACTTTACATTTTCCTAATGTCTTGCCTTTCTCACTTCCTTGCTGTCTCTCTCTAACCCCTCCCTCCCTCCCCCACACACACACACACACACACACACCTGCAGAAGTAGCTCGTAATGACACCTGCCCCGAGCTTCCAGAGATCTCTAATGGCTGGAAGAGTTCATCTCACCCTGAGCTGGTTCAGGGCACCGTGGTGACCTACCAGTGTTACCCTGGTTTTCAGGTGGTGGGTGCTGAGCTGCTCATGTGCCAATGGGACCTCACCTGGAGCGGCGACTTACCAAGCTGTGAAAGAGGTTGGTACACAAACACGGCCATCACTACTGAATCATCCACTTGAGACCATATAAGCTTAGTACCAAAGTGTCCATTGTGCTTTCATCACCAACAAGGAAATATATGTAGGAGATGATGTTGATAGATCATGTCAGACAAATCCAACAAGATAAACTTTTTTATTTTTTACAAACCTTTTCGTGAGCCTTTTGTGACATGTCAGTTAGCCTTGACATTAACCTAAGATTCCAAGTTAACTACAACTTGTCAAACAGCTTCATCACCTTGCAGGTAAATGTGTAACACTGGCTGTCACAGAACAGGCAGAAACCCACAAGCACAACTCGGGACAGCAAGTTAGGAGCAAGTCCAAAATCTTTAATCTGATAAGCAAGCATAGGTTAAAACCAGGCAAACAGAGAAGGCTGAGGTAACACGTGTTGGGAATGAAAAGGAGTGTGTTTGAGTTATCAGCATATAATAACCGTAGCTGTGTTTCAGCTGCAGGACAGCAGTGAAGGCCCAGGTATAAAATGCACGGCCCGCCACTGCTGAAATGGTGAGCGTAATGCAACAAGTCAATCTGTCAAATGATCATGGAAATTTGGAAAATGTCAATCTGGTGAGTGAGTGGAAGGAGCAAGTCAGGTGGTGAATGTGATGGTGGGAAAGGGGTTTTCAGAGGGCAGGTGGGCATGACTGACTAGAAACATGGAAACCAGGCAGGATGGATGAATGAGTGTTCATTGGATGAATAAAAGAGTGTTTTCAGACACAGGACAGTTTTCTATGAGCACTCCACAATTTGTATTTATTTCCACCACGCCACATATGCAAACCTAACTACCAATTACAGTAATGAAGGACAAGAAGAATGAATGATTGTTTCTCAGAGAGACGCTTTGTAAAATAGACATCAAATCTACACCCAAACCTAATTTTTAATCCTACAGCAGCCACTTCATTAAGTGAATGAAGGCAAAATTACATGATCAGGTCAAATCTATAAGTCCGATTTTTCATAAGGTTACTACACACTCACATACACACACGCACACAAGCAGGTGCCAGTGACTAGCCCAACTGGCAGCAGTTGGGGACCTCGGCTCCAACATGGCTGAGTTCCATCCTGTGTTTGTGGCCTAGCTGGCCCCTCTGCTGCTGGAACCAGAACAGGCCTGACTGGATGCCGGGACAGACACAACTCATTTCTTAATCCTCTGTGGGCTCATGTAACCTGGCTCAGACAAACAGAGCTAGACTGTCTGTACAAACAGAGATCCCTGATAACAGCTTCTGTTATAAGATCCAAATAGCATCTAAAGGCACTTCATTTGATAATGTGAATTATCTACACAGATATTTTTCATATTATATTGCACATTTTGTACAATATGCATTTAAAGCAATATGTGATTTGGACACCTGGTCACAGGTTGCATGTTACTTGAGCTATAATCAGAACATTTCCTGAAAAGCTCAAACTATCCAGTGTTTCCTAAGAAACATGAAATATTTTATGTTTACATCAGTTGATTTTTTTTTGCCTTCCAGGCAGCCTTTTCGGTATTACAGTAACTAAACATCGAACAAAAGGTTCGTAAATTTGTGTTATGGTAGATTATTTCTCTGTTGTAACAATGCTTCTTGGCAATACATTTTATACCGTTGGAAAGCCTGTTTATTTACCTTTCAAACGGTGCCCCATTTGTAAGGATCATGCATTTCTGGGATGGGCAGCACAGCTGAGTATGTGGGTTGCGCCCATGAAAAATCTGCCAAATGTTCTCTGCCAAACAGCTTATTCTGCTGTTGCTATTGACCGTCAGGCCCGTTTGCGCCGGTGTCGGCAACACCTGCACCGGAACCTGAACATGTGGAGGAACGTTATGTTCAGCGATGAGTCCAGATTCTGCCTAAGGAAGTTGGATCGTTGGGTCAAAGTGTGGAGAAGACTGGGAGAACGCTATGCTGATTGCTGCACCGATGTGATGGTGTGGGGCGGCATCTCCATCACTGGAAAAACGAGGCTTGTCTTCATTGGAGGCAATCTCAATGCAGAGAGATATCGAGATGAGATGCTGCAACCAGTGGCAATCCCATTTCTCCACAGTCTGGGACCGAACTCCATCCTCCAAGACGACAATGCTCGCCCCCACAGAGCGGTTATCAGAGACTACTCCAGAATGTGGGAGTAGAGAAGATGGAATGGCCTGCCAACAGTCCTGACCTCAACCCAATTGAACACTTGTGGGATCAGCTTGGGCGTGGTGTTCGTGCCAGGCTGTGTATGGTTCTTCCACACGCTACTGAGGCTCCTGTTTGTTAAATGAATAAATTGTGAAATTGCCAATATGTCTTGTTTCTTCCTTGTTACTGATATACTTCAATCATCTAATCCACCAAACAAGTCAATAGCAACAGCAGAATAAGCTGTTTGGCATTGGCAGAGAACATTTGGCAAATTTTTCATGGGCGCAACCCACATACTCAGCTGTGCTGCTCATCCCACAAATGCATGTTCCTTACAAATGGGGCACCGTTTGAAAGGTAGATAAACAGGCTTTCCAACGGTATAACATTTATTGCCAAGAAGCATTGTTACAACAGAGAAATAATCTACCAAACAGCAATTTCCGAACTTTTTGTTCGATGTTTATTTATCAAAAAAGCTTCCTTTATGGAGGTAACTAATTTCCTTGAATTAATTGAGCAAGTTTGTGTTTTATTGCTTGTGTATTCAAATTGTTTCAATCATAAGAAGATCATGGGTTATTTCTGATTCAAAAATACAGTTGAACAAGTGACACAGTCAATAGTGCATAACCACACAACCAGTATGTAACTGACAAAGGTCAATTATATTGACCTTTTGTCAACAGGTCAACCACACAGCAGATATGTGTGGTTGTCTGTTCTTTGCAGTGTGGGTTTTTGTATTATACTGGCATGAACAAAAACAGTGTGTGTCTGGAGGGGAGGAAAAACACATAAAAAAAGGTGAATCAATACAACATGCTTTGGAAAAAACGAGTAGTAATGTATAGTTTATATGTGTTATAGTAAATGTAAATAGCTCTTAAACCTCTTGAACACGACAGCCCCCTTTGGCTCGAGGGGGGTGGGGGGGGGGGTGTTAAAAAAATAAAAAAATAAAAATAAAATACCTGTGTAACAAAGACATTCTGGGCGAAACAACCACGGGAGCCATTTTACACACTGCAAAACACAATTATACATGAACTAAGATCATATCTAGAAGAATACTACAAGTTTTACCACAAAACCACGTTTTCCTGGGCAAAAAACTGCAGTACTATACTCTTTGTTTTGGTCTCTGACGAGAAAGCATGGAGCGATTTTGGCGAATGAGCACATCCAGAGGACTGTGCTTCGAAAAAACTTACGTTTTGATGATTTTATGGACGAAAAACGGATCTTTTCCAGCGGATTTGGGCGCAGCTGTGTCCGCCATGTTGTGCTGTGTGTCTGTGAGTGGTATCAATGCGCTGGCACACTGAATGAGGAAATGGCAGGCGAAACTGTGAGCTGGACCAATCCATGTTGGGAGGGGGGTTCGCCCAGCATTTTCCGATTTTTAGTCAGTAAACAGACAAGGAGATTGTCAAACACCCCCGCATGGCTCCCGTTGGACTATCGACCACATCGAAAAATGTGTTTTTTGTGAAAATCGAGCAGGCACAGCCTATTTCACAGTCCATTTTACAGTCACACAGACACAAATTATGATTCATATATTTTTATGATTGACAGATATTGACACATCATAACTGCTCAAAATGATTCCAAATGGTGTCAAACTGCTTTATTAGGATTATTGAACACTCTTAGTGACAAGAAAAGTGAATATATCGTTAATATTTAGTTATATACTATATAAAATTTGAATACAGCAATGCAACCAAATGCTTCCAAAAATGATAATTTAGCATGCCTTTGCTTGGTTTATGCTGGCCTGCTTCACTCAATCGAAGTCAAATCAGTTTTAGAGACTGTAAAACCGGTTGTGCTATGTCATTGAAATTTTTAGGCTTCATTTCAAGTAATATTTTTGAAACAAGTGCTTTTTTTCAGGCGAACCTGAAAACTTTTTCAATTTGATCTGTGCCATATGTGTATTTGTTATTAATCAGTAACATATACATTTACAGCAGGGGTCTCAAACTCATTTTCACTCCGGGCCACATCAGCATCATGGTCGCCCACAAAGGGCCGGTTGTAAATGTAACTACTCGAAACATATTGTTAAATAACTCTCTGCATTCACAGTTTAAAGTAGTCTTCAATGTACTCACAATACATTTCCATGTTAAATGTACAGTAACCAGTCAAAGAGCTGCTTCTATAACTGTTTAAGTATCTCATAATTTTGACTTTCAATCTCATCTTTTTGACTTTCTATCTCAGAATTATGACTTTCTAGTTATGACTTTCTATCTAATAACTTCGACTTTCTATCTCATAATTTCGACTATGGGGATATTTTTATTATTATTCGTCTAACTTAAAAAAAAAAAAAAAAGATTTTTTTTTTTTTACTTTTTTTTTTTTGCTGGCGGATTCGCGGGCCACATAAAATGACATAGCGGGCCGGATTTGGACCGCGGGCCGGGAGTTTGAGACCCCTGATTTACAGATATCAGCACATCTCACAAGTGTTACCTGTATTATACAATCAAAACATTATTAAAATAGACCTTGTAGTTGCAGAAATACACTCTCTTTAGTATGGGTATGCAATTTTCGAGCAGAGGCCTAAAAATAGGGGCAGTGTTCAAGAGGTTTTAAGATAAAAAGTGTGAAGATCTTCCCAATTACCCCTTAAATTCAACAGCTAAATGCCTTTTACTTTGATGACAGCTTTGCACTCATCTCATCCTCATGAGGTAGTCACCTGGAATTACGGCGCACAAACAGGGATTAGCTCATAATGCCTAGAGCTGTTGTCAAAGCAAAAATATGTCTACTTACCAATGATTGTTATGTACGTATTGCAAATATAGTATAGTTTATTGTTTTAATGTATTCACTTACTACAATTGTTTCATTATGGCCCTATTTACACCTGGCGTTAACATGCGTCTTGGGCGATGGGATCACAAGTGGACAGTGATAAATACAAGTGTAAGCAACCACCAAGACACATTGTGATCTGATCACTTGGACCACTTGCTCAGGTGGTCTGGAACGGATTTTTCCACATATCTTTTATAGTGTAAACGATTTAAAGTCCTGATGTGTCCCCAAATACGTCACCAAAGCTTCGGCTCTCTCCTTTTGTTCCTCCTTTTTCTGATCTCCAGTTGTTTCTCAAACAGCATACACTGTTGTAGCTGAGGGTTAGGAGTTTGTGCATATACTCATAAAAGTAATAAAATAAATAAACAGAGGCTCTGTAGTCTGAACGAAGACAGCTAACTCTTTATTTCTCCAACATCGTCAACAGCAACATACATTATTACAGCTACACTCTTTCTGTTCTCATCTTTCATAATAAAAGCCCTAGACAAAAACTGCATCACTACTTACCAGAGGGAACTTAAATTCCTTGAGAGCCATTTGCTAAGAGGCAACTCAACAGAATAACTTTGTCCATGACGCCATGAGAATGTGGAAAATCGCTTCGAGATATATTACGAGTGCGTTAAACATCTTAGGCAATTCATATTTCTTCTTTTAATGTCCAGCAGACTAGGCACAGGAAGTGCATTGCTGTTTCCCGCCGCTAGAAACAACAATGCATGGTCGGTGCAAATGTAAATTATGTACATGCTTATTTGCATATTGAGAGGGGAAGTGAAATCTGATCACAAGTGGTCACTAGAGATGCATGTGGAAACACATGTTGATGCTGGCTGTGAACAAGCCCTTTGTGTTTTATTATAACGTATTCTCAGTTGATTCTGTCTTGTACACCTTCATAATGCTCAACCTGTTTGCTCATACATTGTACATCTTTACCCCGCTAATCCTTTATCACTAGTAACAGTGTTACAGACAAGCTGCATTGGTAAACATTAGTGTAAAGTGTACAGTTTGCTGATGTTGAGTTAAAGTAACATCTCTCTGTCGAGGGGAGACAGAGAAAGACAGAAACTGTTGGTTGACAATAACCAACCCTCTTTCCCTGTCTGTCCATCCAGTGTTGTCTTGCGCTGACCCTGGAAAGGTGGAGAACAGCAGGCGGGTGCTGTCAGGTCCCCATCTCACCGTGGCTTCAACCATCCAGTACATCTGTAACAAGGGCTTCTCTCTGTCTGGAAACAGCCTGCTCACCTGCTTCAACCGAGGGTCCATGGGCCCCAAGTGGAACCAGAAGCTGCCTCGATGCCTGCGTACGTACGAGTTAGTGTTTCTCAGGGCATATGTGGTTAGACCAGAAACTGATTTCAAATGATGAGACACAAATTCCATTTAATTTAGACAGCCGGTGCTTGTCTGGTCTATGCTGCTCACTTTATGAAGTGATTGGCCAGCTGTGGAGGTGTGAAAGTATTGCACACGACTGCTACAAGATAATATGTTGTGTGCACATGATAGAGAAACTAAAGGTTAAAAGCTGTTTTTACAGCCAGGAATAGGGCCAGAATTTGTACTTCCTCTGGGAATTGACTTTTTATAATCAAGCTGTTTGTTATGCACGATGGCACTTTATTTACATTCAAACTATATGTCTTAATCATTAAAAAAGTGAAATGTCGTCTCTGTTTACTTTCTAGACTAATTATGAACTCTGATGTGTTCTAAATATAGTTTTAGTTGTTAGTCATTCGTTTTTGTATGGGGTAGAAACAGAGAACTTCATTATGGAAATTAAATTTATTTATGAAAAAATACCCTGCTGAAGGAAAATAAAAGTATGCTGTGGGGTCAGATGATTATGACAATCATGATGAAGAGAAATGTACTTCATATTATCAATCAACGAGCAATTGTTTTCAACCATTGTTGAAAAGTTAGATCAGACCTGGGCATTATACGGCCCCACGGGACGTCAATGTAAAATTAGGAATGAAACGTAAATAAGTGTACATCATGCACGGAATACAGCTGCATTGCTATTTATTGTTGCTGGGCTTTTTTTCTCAATGTACGTACATTAGTACGTACGTGCATGTGTGCGAGCAGCAGCGTCACTGCAACGTGTTGGCGATGCAGAGTGGGCACGGACATCTGAGGCTTTGCTAGCTAAGCTGCAAAAGCAACATGCTCAGAAGATGTTGGTTCTCTTTGGATCGACCTACATATGTCAACAAACATTCTCCGTGATGAAGTTTAACAAATCCAGATCCTCTCTCACTGACGATCACCTGTCAGCTGTCCTTCACAGTTCACCTCACGCATTCAACCTAACTTCAGAGCACTCGTTCAAGACCAACACAGACTAGATTTCTCGCACTGAACTGAAAAACAGAAAATGAGGACATTAGACTACAAACAATAGTAATAAAAGTACTAATTTTGCTGATCCCTGTAAATGTTTTACTGTTATATATGGATATTACATAATGTATATTTTTTGGATCATTCTTTAACTCCTTTATACACTGTTGTTCAGTTTGGCTAGTTAGGTCGGGAAAGTGCAATATTTCTCTCTGAGATGTAGTGGAGTGGAAGTACAAAGTTGAACAAAATAGAAACACTCAAGTAAAGTACCTTGAATTTGTACTTAAGTACAGTACTTAAGCAAATATAACTAAATATATTTTCTGAAGTAACCATACAATTTACTGCTTTTTATAAAGAGGTGGAATAACAGTGAGCAGGTATGAGTTCAGTCTATTGGTCCGGCGCTCAGTGTTTCTCATGTGGCCCCTTGGGAAAAATAATTGCTCACCCCTGCTATAGGCTAACTTCTTACTCTTCCATCTTTTGATTAAATTGTTTTTTCTGGATTAGTTTAGAGGCTGTTATGTTACAAAGACCATCACACATTGGGCGACTCACTGGGTTAAGAGGGTTGTCTCCGCAAGGTCAACGGTTCGATCCTTCACTGCGACGTGTCACGTGTCGAAGTGTCCCTGAGCAAGACACTGAAACCCTAACGGCTCCCCAGGCGTCTGTCATTGGCAGACCACCCATCCCTATATACAGGGGTGGGTCAAATGCAGAGACAAATTTCCCCCTTAAGTATAATAAATTTAAATTTAAAACAATTCTAAAAATTCTTCCCATAGGCTTACATTCTAAATCATATTTGTGGTCAAAATGTTTGGAGCTCAAGCCCCAACGATGGAGGAACCTTCCAGTCGTGGAAGAAAATTGTCATGTTTGTAGATTGTTGGTATACTTAACAACTTAATCTCCTTTTATTCTGGTTTTAGTACTAATGCTGTCTATCACATAGTTTACCTCCTTAAAGAGCTTCTATCACCAAGAGAAGTTAATTAGCCTGGTTTTGAATTTGTTTTCGTGTCCCATGATATCCTGAATCTTAAAACTGAAAAGAATGAAGCAATAAAACTGTGAAGTTTAAAAATATTGATTATTAACACAAAGTATGAGCTATTAAACTATGCTCAATGTTTTCATGCAAGACAAAAAGTTTCTTAATTAATATTACCAGACATATTTCTTATGTATCAAGTAAGGCTTCTGTAATTACTTTATCTTTTAAATGAATGATTGTGGTGGATGTTTTCTGTCTTTTTGTGATTTTAACATACACTAGCTGACCTTAGTTCCTTGACTTCCTGCTACTCCTTTGTTTCTGATTCAGCTGGCAAGCTAAAAGTGCGTCAGCCTGATTCAAATATAATTTCCTCTTCATCTTCAACAGCCTTGAAGGCATTAACCTCATTGCATGAACGTCTCATACTCTGCCTCACCTACTCTCTAGGTTGAGACATATGGTTTGATGGCACTGACTAATAATTAATTTAACCGGACAACGGAAATTACTTTGGAGAAGATAAGCCAGTCCATTGTTATGCATGAGATGGAGATCATGAACAAAAGACAATTGTCAAAAAAGTGCAAAATTGTACTGCCAAAAATGATTCAGGATCAAACAATTGCAGAGAAGGATGTATAACTAGAAAAAGCATTTCCTGCTGAAAATGCGTTGGAATGCTGAAAACTGAAATTAATCGCAAAAACATTGCTGAAAATAGATATCCAATTCAAAAACAAATTGCAAAAACCTTAATAATTCAAAGAGTTTAAAGATTACAAATATGAAAAGTCATATCACACCTCTCCTGAAAGAGCTGAACATTTTGATATTTGAACAGTTTCTGTGGCTTAAAAAAATTCATCAGTGGTGATATTTGTAGGAGTATAAGTTTTAGTAGCATTTGAATAAGTACTAGTAGTAGTGATATTTGTAGTCGTAGTAGAAGTTGTAGTTGTAGTAGAAGTATTATTAGAAGTAGAAGTATTAGTAATTAGAAGAAGTAGTAGAAGACGTAGTATCAGCAGTCATAGTAACAGCTGTAGTATTGGTCGTAGTATTTAATATCACAGTAGTAGTAGTAGTAGTAGTAATAGTAATGGCAGTAGAAGATGTAGCAGTAGTAGTAGTACTAGTAGCAGTCGTACTAATAGCTGTAGTAGTATTACTACTTTTAGTAGCATGAATAGCAGTAGTAGTAGTAGCAGTTGTCGTATAAGTAATAGTAGTAGTGGTAGTAATAGCAGTAGTGGTAGTAATAATATTGATGGTAGCAGTAGTAGCAGTAATAGTAGCAACAGCAAAAGTTATAGTCGAAGTAGTAATACTATATTAGCAGCAGCAGTAGTAGTTGTCGCAGTATTAGTAAGAGCATTCATTTTTTTAACAAAAAAGCCTAATTTTGAGCGTGTTTAAATACAGTTAATCCATGGGGCTTTTATTTTGAAAGGGTGGTGCTGGGTGGGGGAGAGGAGACATAATCATAATGTCTGACACACATAAACAGAGGTTATTAAATGCCTGGCTTCATCACAAGCATTTCGGTTAGAATTCACTCTTTGGGGCTTTTATTTTGAAATGGGGTGTGTGTGGGGGGGGGGGGTCCTCTAAGACCTGAATGACTGTATGAGAGAGACATAGACAGGGAGAGAGAAGAAAGAATTACTGAGAGAGAGAGAGAAGAAAGAATTTGTGAGAGAGAGAGAGAAGAAAGAATTTGTGAGAGAGAGAGAGAGAAGAAAGAATTTGTGAGAGAGAGAGAGGGAGGCAGAGAGAGAGCGAGAGAGAGGCTCTGATATCTCTGGCAAACTTTCTCATTTGGAGATTGTCCGATGTTTTATCTTTTACAGTTTAGGTGACTGTTGTCCTGCTCTGCCATGTCTTTCCTCACCTCTCCCTCTTGTGTCGCGGTGTGTGTAAATGTCACTCGAATCAGGAAACTTATCAGAATACTCATGTCTGATTGGCCGAGATGCAACATGTAACAGCTGCAACAAATCATGTGTGTGCGGCTTTTATTTTAAAATGGGGTGGGTGTGTGTGTGTGTGGGGGGGGGGGGGGGGTGGAGGAGGGGGGAAAGACCTCTAAAGATCCCTAAGACCTGAATGACTGTTGTTAGATCCTGGGGTACTTCTGGCCCGATACGGGGCTACTTACTGACTCAGCTCTCTATTAAAAGATTGTCGAGCTGGTGTTCTTGCGAGGGAACTCGCCTGGCTCCGCTAACTGCCGTTACTCCCGACGTCTACCCTGCTTCCTCCGGTCTGAGCGCACTCGGCCGAGAGACCAGTCCTAGCCCCGGGCGCTCCTACCAGTCGCGTCGGTTATGGCAGCTTCCCTCTTATGGATCCGTGCTCTTGGTAAATGCCAGGTTAGGTTTTAACGGCTAGGATTAATTCTTTCTAAAGCCGTAAGGGGTTGTTAAGTGGATTCGGTCTCTAGGATAACCTTTCAGAACTCAGTTGTTAGACATACAATGGCTTTAACTTTTTACTGCCACGAGGAACTTTTTACTACTTGAGCAAATGAATGCACTTGAGAAATTTACTTTAAATGCAGATTAGATATTTATTGCAGGTTATATTTTAGTTAGTTTGCAAGGGTTAAAGCTACAGCTCACATATAATGTCACTACACTTGATTCGTTACGTTAATTTTCTTCTCAGGTTATACTCATTAGTTTTAGTTGCCGAGACGGCTCGGTTGGAGCTGGATGTTCAATGGTGCGATGAAAAGGTTCTTTTGGAGTTGTTAGGAGCGAAGGTCCGGCCGGACCCTCAGTCCTCCTGCTCTCGCAGCGAAGTCCGTTCAACAGTCCTCAAAACTCAGTACAAAGTCTTTCTCGGGCTGCTGCGTCTTCTCCGTTGTCCAGTTGGTAAAGGCGAGCAGGGGGGAGAGGTGATTCTCCGTCTTTCAATTTTTGTCCACGAACGGCGGTCTTCTTTCCGTGAACAGAGACGAAGTCCTCGGACGCGGCTGTCGAACGAGGTCCAGTGTTTCTCCATGGATGGCTCGGTCGGCGTCCCATCGTGAATTCCCAGTTTGCTGTTTGCAAGTCACTTCTTTTATCCATCATTTGGGCTGTCAGCCCCCTCCTGTTCAATACATGATCTCATCCCCCCACCCTCTGGAAAGGGTGTTGGGTTCGAACATGTCCGGACATGTCCAGGCTTCATCCTGTATCATGCCTCTATGACTCATCTCTTGCGACAGTCTTTTCCTATTTTCTGCCAAGTCATCCTGACAAAACACTTTTGTTACATCGCAGCTCCGGTCACACAGAACATTTGTTAATCAGTTTTTACATTTGTTAAATCGGTTTGGTTAGTACACATTTGCTTATAAAATGATTATTGATCTCATCCTTCATCATTATTGTGCTTTGTGTCTTTTCTTCTCAACCATCATTATTTCCCCATCCCTTGAAGCCAACACCCTGCTTACTTCCTCTTTCTCCGTACTTTCTACACTCAGACTGCACTATACTCAGATACACATATTATTATTATCAGGTTAACATTTGTTAAATCACTCTATGTATTAAACATTTGTTATGTAACGATCATACACTTTATCTTTAGATTACACTTTAACTATTGATTTCTGATTATATGCTTTTTATATCCTGACCTTCCCCTGATCGTGTATGCATGTTTTCGAGGCAGCTCTGTGGGCTCAACTCTTCTTGACACTGTATGAGAGACACAGAGAGATAGAGGTAGAGGAGTGTATGTGCGCGTGTGTCTGTGAGTCTGTGTGTTTATCAACATCACTAATTGGCTTCATCGCGAACACCTGTGTGCCTGAAGCCATTTGAAAATATTCTCCATAGAGATCCCATTGAAAATAAAAAGCTTAATCATTCAAAAAGTTTAAAGGTTAGAAATATGAAAAGTCATAGCACCCCTCTGGTGAAAGAGCTGAACATTTTGATAGTTGAATGGTTTCTGTTAGATAAACACAAACCGGTTCTTAAATGACAGGCTCATCACAAGCATTTCAGTTAGGATTCATTCTGTGGGGCTTTTATTTTTTAAAAGGCGTGTGTGTGTGGGGGGGGGGGGGGAAAGACCTCTAAAGATCCCTAAGACCTGAATGACTAACTGAAATGCGATGAGCCTATCATTTAATAACCGGTTTGTGTTTATCTAACATTATGATTCTGTCTCCTCTCCCCTTCTCCCCCACACCCCATTTCAAAATAAAAGCCCCAGAGAGTGAATTCTAACTGAACTGCTTGTGATGAAGCCTGTCATTTAATAACCTCTGTTTATGTGTGTCAGACATTATGATTATGTCTCCTCTCCCCCTCCCTCCCCCACCCAGTCCCACCCTTTCAAAATAAAAGCTCATGGATTTACTGTATTTAAACGTTTAGCTCAAAATTAGGCTTTTTTGTTGAAATAATGAATGCTCTTAC
Organism: Melanostigma gelatinosum; assembly: GCF_949748355.1. Classification (NCBI taxonomy): domain Eukaryota; kingdom Metazoa; phylum Chordata; class Actinopteri; order Perciformes; family Zoarcidae; genus Melanostigma; species Melanostigma gelatinosum. The sequence goes on from NC_136640.1 coordinate 26,000,725, forward strand.
TAATACTGCGACAACTACTACTACTGCTAATATTTCTAGTATTACTACTACTACTACTACTACTTCAACTTTTGCTGTTGCTACTATTACTACTACTGCTACTGCTATTACTGCTACCATAAATATTATTACTACCACTACTATTATTACTTATACCACAACAATAATTCTGCTATTCCTGCTACCACCAGTACTAATACTACTACAGCTATTAGTACGACTGCTACTACTACTGCTACTTCAAAAACTGACTTTACTATTACTACTACTACTACTACTTATTATACTACTACTACTGTTATAAATACTACGACCACTACTACAGCTATAACTACGACTACTGATTCTACTACTTCTTCTAATTACTAATACTTCGACTACAACTTCTACTACTACTGCTACTACAAATATCACTACTGCTACAACTAGTACTTATTCAAATGCCACTAATACTTATACTGGTAATAATACTTCTACTACTACTACAACAAATATCACTACCGCTGGAATTCTTTTAAGCCACAGAAACCGTTAGAATATCAAAATGTTCAGCTCTTTCAGAAGAGAGGTGATATGACTTTTCATAGTTTTTGAATTAAGCTTTTTGCAATTTTTTAAAAATTGGATATCTATTTTCAGCAATGTTTTTGCAATTAATTTCAAATTTCAGCATTCCAACGCATTTTCAGCAGCAAATGCATTTTCTAGTTTCATTCCTGATGCAATTTTCCTTCAACTTACCTACTTTGAGACTCAAGTAGACGTGACAGTGTGTCATTTTCTTCCATGTTGCAGTTTTTGCAGATGTTTTGACTTCTAAGTGTCTTGGATTGCAACTGACATCTCAGTCAAAGAAGGACCTTCTACAGACCGAAGCTAATTCATAGTATTTAGTCAGTTTCATGTTTAGAAGTATTTTGACCTGCAAATCAGCCAAGTCATTCTTAGTTTGTTCAGGTCAGCACCGACGGTTTGAAAGGTCTCAGTGTTCTTGTCAGATTGTCTAACAGCACCTGAAACCCCTTTCAGATGGCAGATGCTATGACCCTCATTTTTTGTAACTTTTTTAAAGAGACAATCACAGAGATTGAGGTGGGAAGGTGTGTAAGTCGGCACACATACAATCAGTACAGTTTCTGCCCTTGATATCAATATAACTAGTTTCACTAAGAGGGAAGTTTTAGCAATTCCTTCTTTTTTCAGTCTTTGTGTAACCTCCCACGAATATAATTTGTGCACATGTTCCATTGAAATAGTTAGATTTTTTTCCAATCACATTCTTTTCAGTAAATTTTAAAATGTTTTCAAGTGAAGATATACAACCTTAGTGTTTGGAATGATTACTGAATATAATTTCACGAGATCAACATTTTCTTGACCCGTATTTGAGCCCATAGTCATCCTCTGGAGAGTGCTAACGTCCTCAGCTGATTCCATGGCAGTCTGCCTGTTGGACTTTGACAGTTCTTGTACAGAATTGGCATTTATTAGCTTGCTAGAGATGCTATTAAAGAAAGTCATTCTCTGCAGACAATGCATTTTTCCTACCGAAATTGATGGCAGTGTTGACAGTCAGGCCATCCTCCACTGGCCCCACTGATTATTGTTTAGAAATATCAATAGTGATTATCATATCTGGTTCCAATGCACATTTCCTACACGGTCGATCTAAAGTGTTTCTCCCCTTTAACTCAAGCTGAGATGTTCAAGCCCTGCGGTCACCCAGGAACACCGACCTATGGGATCCCCAGCTCCAACAAGCTCCACTTCCAGGCTGGAGAGACTCTCCACTACTCCTGTCTGACCAGCCACCAGCTGCTGGGTGAGCCTTTTCTCCACTGTGTCCCTGGACACCCATCCCAGTGGAGTGGGCTGCCACCTGTCTGCAAAGGTAAGGAACTGCAGTCTCATGTCTGCAGTTGTCAGGTCAACTTCAGTTGTCAAAGTGTCTGCTTCTTAAACTACCTGATCTAATGTAAGGCCATTGAAAATATGACAATCTATGAAATCCTATACAACCATTTTTGGCTCAGCTCAGGTGGACTGATCCGGTAAATAGAAATAAAAATTGCCTTATTAAAAGGAGGTAAACTGAAACCTTAATAATACAGATAGGTGGTTAATGATGGTTCAGGCCCCTTAAACCCCTCCATAACATATCAACTCCATTTCAACATTTATAGATATTTACCGAAAATTCTAATCCTTATGGCCTTTCTTTGCAACAATAGTGCTCATGCAAACTAAAATACTTTTTTTTTTAACTTTTGAAGTGAAAACTTCATTCGTTAATATGGTTCTATTGATTCACTCATTCATTTGATTATGTGGTGCAGTATAATTAGAAAATGAAAATGAAACGCATGTCTAGTCTGTTACAGCATTATTTTGAATTTGAGCAGATTACTGAGCTGTTAAATGTATGATCAGATTAACCTGTGAGGCGGTTCTGTGGCAATACACGACCCCAGCAGCACACAAGCTACAAACTCTCCCCGCAGCGTTTAGCTGTTCCCTACTGATTCAAACAGGGCTAAAGCAATCGCCACACAATCCCCATTTCTCCAGACCATCATTCATTGTAAAAGGAAACAAAAGCCCAAACAGAATCAAATGTCCGACCCTAACCCCGCGCACGATGATGGATAATTCGTCATTAACGGACAATGCATAGAATCAAAATCAATGTAATTAACACAATGACAAGAAGAAACTCCAATGGGAAGAACCAGTCACATATATTGATATGACAACAAAGCAACAAATCAATCCAGCAACACTGCAGCGCTAAACCACGGATTCCGCCGCACGCTGAAGAGCACGGGCCATTCAAATATTATTCACATCACAGGGAACAATATGATCCACATCATAAAAAACACCATAGACAAATGAACACAGTGGTAACACTACTGTATGTAAAAACAACCAAAGCTCTTCACTTACCAAAGCTGCTGTTCACTTAAAGACAAAGTCCATCCTCCTTTCTTTGTTAATAAGGAGTTTAATAACGCGGTTGTACAGAACATCGGTGCGGCCAGAGGTCCTCCTGCGAACGTGTTCGTTGAGTTGTAGATCCACTCGGGTCTCAGCAAAAGTTTTCAAAAACACCGTAGCTTGTAAGTGTCCCGTCGTGCTATAGTGCCCGGTTACTGCCTTGCTTAGCAAGAAAAATCTGATTTCTTGAACACGATGACAATCAACAATATCGTCCCCATTCACTTAAACTGCAAAGGGTTTCACTTGTGAGTCTGCAGGCCTCGGGCCTCTCTTCTTACCTATAGACAGAGGTGAAATCTGATTGGATAAAAGCTCTACTTAAAACAAGCTGCACTGGAAGCAGAGCAACTGAGGAAGATAGGAGCTGTGCAATGAGAACATAAGATAATGGGAAAAATAATTATAAAACATGTGTTTATGAAAAAGTATTAAATTATAAAATAGCTATAACTTTGTGATTCTGTTTAGGCCAGCAGAGAAGGCCTTGCTGGCCCTGACAGCCCACCACTGACTTATAGTATATAAGTGTGTGTGTGTGTGTGTGTGTGTGTGTGTGTGTGTGTGTGTGTGTGTGTGTGTGTGTGTGTGTGTGTGTGTGTGTGTGTGTGTGTATTATATAGCTTCATATATGGCATTAGTCATAACCTTTGGCAGGAACTAGCCATTTTCTTGCACTTGTTCGCACACTGACTCATAAATTCCATCATACATTACATTCTGGTGTGGGCATTGGAAGTCAAAAGACAGTTTAAAAAATCAAGAAACTAAGCTAAACCAAGAAGACTGAGCATGTTTCAAAAAAGCAGGATGAACACATCAGTCACAGTCAGAGGCCGGAGAGGAAGAGTGTTTTATTATTTTCTGGATTTTGTTGTTTTAACACTTTGAAGAAGGTTGTTCCAGTCTAGAGGCTGTAATAACTGAAGAGTGGCGTTTAGTTTGAGCTTGCACACAAAACATCCAGACTGGAGACAGATACCTGTCAGGGTGCCAGTGAAGACGTGTTTGCAATGTGCAGACTTTTAGTAGAGATGTCTTCTGAGGATTCACAGTCCAGCTGCTGTGCATCCCCAAAGTAATGGACTGACACTTACTTTGACACTTACATGTGCTGTTACGTATGTGCCTCATTCCTGAGCGTGTGATAGGAAATTTAGAGCCAAAAAATGAATTATATTTTGCAGAGATATTCATTTGAGTAAGTAAAAAAATATATTGTCCTCACACTAACATCCACATAAGCCCACAATGATATCTTTCATTTAGTTTTGCTAATTTCCCCTCTTGTGAATGTCCCATTGTGTGCTTGTTGTTCTCTCAAGTTACAGTGTGCCAAAATTTCAGCAGATTTTAATATTAGAGTAGATAGTTTATGTTTGACCGTTTTGCCTCCAATTCATTAGTTACTATGGACAGTATGCACCGGGAGAGGTAAGGCACACCCACCACATGTAATTATTTTTTACAATTTTGGTTCCATACCTAGTTTCATGAATTTGCATCTGATATTAGCTTGCAAATTAGCTATCTTGATAGGTGGCTTGCTACGTTCTGCCAGATAAACAAATGGTGAATAAATAGTTCACAAGACTACTGGAGGTGTTCTGGGAGTTTGCCCAACCAGTCTACATGTGCTTTGTGGACTTGGAGAAGGCTTTCGACCGGGTCCCTCGGGGGTTCTTGTAGGGGGTGCTGCGGGAGTATGGGGTGCCGGATCCGTTACAACGGGCGATCCGGTCTCTATACGACTGCAGTAGGAGCTGTGTCCTCATTCTCGGCAATAAGTCAGACATGTTCCCGGTGGGTGTTGGCCTCCGCCAGGGCTGCCCTTTGTCTCCGGTCCTGTTCGTGACTTTCACGGACTCCTGTCCTCCTCCTGTCCGTGAAAGTCAGGTGCAGCCGGGGGTTGAGAACGTCAGGTTCGGGGGTCTCGGGATCACCTCTCTGCTGTTTGCAGATGATGTGGTCCTGTTGGCCTCCTCGGATCATGACCTCCAGCATTCACTGGGGCGGTTTGCAGCCGAGTGTGAAGCGGCGGGGATGACAGTTAGCACCTCCAACTCTGAGGCCATGGTGCTCTGCCGGAAACCGGTGGATTGCTCCCTCCAGGTGGGGACGGAGTGCCTACCGCAAGTGAAGGAGTTCAAGTATCTTGGGGTCTTGTTCACGAGTGAGGGTAAGATGGAGCGGGAGATCGACAGGCGGATCGGTGCGACTGCAGCAGTAAAGCAGGCGCTGCACCGGACCGTCTTGGTGAAACTCTCAATTTACTGGTCGGCCTACGTTCCTACGGTTCCTATGGTCACGAACTCTGGGTCGTGACCATAAGGCTACAAGCGGCCGAAATGAGTTTCCTCCGTAGGGTGGCCGGGCTCAGCCTTAGAGATAGGGTAAGGAGCTCGGACATCAGCAGGGAACTTGGAGTTGAGCCGCTACTCCTTCGCGTCGAAAGGAGTCAGCTGAGGTGGTTCGGGCATTTAATTAGGATGTGTTAAGTTCAAAATGTATCAAACAATAGGCAAAGGAAAAAGCCCCCCTCCTTGTTCAGAGGAGAAGAAGCATGCAGAGGAGACGAGGCAGCCCCCCCCCCCTGCTCTCTTTCTTCCATCATTAAGCAGGGCCGAATCAGCTGGTTGAAGTTTAAATCAAAAGGAATTTAATATACTAACAAAAGCAAATGCAGTTACAAACTGAATTACACTATCAATAGTAATATTTCATGAAATAGAGGTCCCATCCGCACCACACGACAGACTGGTGTGTCCGCCTCATGGTCCAGATGAGGTCTGATTATCTCCGGGGATTCACAGTTTCTTTGTCTCTCCAAAGTCTCTGAAATGTCTCATATTACACATTCCTTAGCCCATCGATCAGCTCAGTGATTGGCTGAACCCTTCGGACTTCAGTCGGCCACTTCCTTGACCCATTCCTCCCCCCTTCTGGAAGGCTGTGCTCAGAAACTCTTCAGCAACATCCCCCTCTCTCTGACTTTATGGCGGTGTCATAAATTCTCTGGTTTCTCTCACAGTGCACAACAAATTCAGTAACTCCTTTTAGTTTCAACCTTCTACAAGTAAACATATTGTAACACATAATATCCATCGCTAGGAGCGCTTTAAAACTTAAATTCCTCACAGATGCCTCCTGGACGCCTCCCACTGGAGGTTTTCCGGGCACGTCCAACTGGGAGGAGACCCCGGGGAAGACCCAGAACACGCTGGAGGGATTATATCTCCCAGCTGGCCTGGAAATGCCTCAGGATCACCCAGTATGACAGGGCTATTCAACTAAATTGTTCAGGGGGCCCCATTGTCAAAAACCCAAGGGGCCGGGGGCCAGACCGCCACAGTGTCTCTCCCGTGCTATGAATATATGTATACTTCACACAACACGCAACCACATTTTCAAGTTTCAAGTTTTATTTAACTACTACCTGGCAAAAGTAGTATACTTTTCAAAAAAGTGCTTCATTTATATGAAAACTGCAACCTCTCAAAATCTAAACATTTCAATAAAAAACAAGTGCATGATGTGCAACTGGTCTTTCTAACATGCGTTAGAATGTGCATCTGAACAACAATACAAGTACAACACATGTAATGAATCAAAATAAAAAGAGATTGCACTTCTTTGACTGGACAATGGCAGAGAAAGAGGGTTCATAGGAAGTGAGGGCTACCCGCAAACAGTGATGCAAATGCTCATTTGTCAAGGAGGCACGGTTGCTTGTTTTAATGGCATTCATATGAGAGAAGCTGGACTCACAGGTGTATGTTGAGCCAAACATTGTTAGCACAGATATTGCCAGCTTTTTTATGTTGGGGAATTTGGTCACATGAATACACTTTGTCCAAAATTTTGTGATTGATTGATTCTCAAGTGCCTGCTTCAGAACAGAGGATGCTTGCATGTCAATTATTCCCAGTTGCAGGGGACCCTCATCAATTTCAAGCGATGCAAGGAACTCTTGTCCTTTTTTGGAAATAGCAGCTACATTGGCAAATGGGTTGCTCACAAAATGCATCAATTCTCTGGGCATGTCAAAGTCATCAAATCGTTCTGCAAAGTTTCCCCTCAATTTATCAATGAAATCTGTCATTAATTGAGTGACTTTTGGTTTGACTTCACTTCTTGATGACTTGATAAAGTTGCAAAGTGTGGGAAATTAGAGCATTCTGTCAGTGAGATCAGATGAGAAAAGATCTAGTTTCATTTGGAATGCAGTGAGACTTTCAACAATATCAACAACTGTTTTGTTTCTACCCTGCAGTCCCAGATTAAGTTGATTCAAATGATGAAATATGTCGCTTAAAAAGCACATATTAGACACAAATCCATCATCCAACATTAGCGACAGAAACGTGTTGGCTTTCTTCTGCTTTGACTCACGGAGAAATGTTATAATTTCTCCGTTTCACACACTTTCTTGAGTGCATTGCCCTTGCTTAGCCACCTAACGTCATTATGCAACAGTAAATCACCATGATCAGCTGACATATCCTCAAGTAGTTGACGAAACAGTCTGTGTTGAAGACTGGAGGTGGCTCTGATAAAGCCATGACTAATCATAGCCATGACTGAGTCCATTGTAGTTTTCAACTCACCACTGAGTCGGGCGCACAGAACGCTCTGGTGGATCAAGCAGTGGAGTGATTTCATCTTTGGTGCGATGGCACGCAGTCGTGCAGCCAGGCCTTTGATGCTCCCTGCCATAGATGGAGCACCGTCTGTAACTAGCATGTTAACCTGCTCCAAATTAAGCTTGTTGTCTTTGAAAAAAGCAACAATCTTTTTGAAGACGACTTCACCTGTTGTCTGTCTGTATTAGTCCCAGAATGTCCTCTCTGAAAATGTCGCCATCAAAAAAACGCACAAATAAACACAGCTGAGCCATGTCAGAGTTATCTGTGGACTCATCCACAGTCAGTGAAATCACATCAGCTTTCCTCAGTTCACTCAAAAGAGTTTCAAAGACGTCTGTGGCTAAAACGTCCATTCTTCTCGCTGTTGTTGTATCTGACATGGGAATAGACTTGTTAGATGACATCACGTGGTCTTTCACTTTATCGTCCGTCACCACCTGAATGAATGAATGCATGCATGAATGAATGAATTACATTTTATATTTTCACCTATAAAGCATTTCTACTTGTTTACAATAAAATCCACCATGTTCATTTCATCAAGACAGAGATGTACAAATAATCACTTCTATAAAGTCAGAAGCAGCAAATCATAGTGGAAGTAAAAGGGAAAAGAAACATATACAAACCTCCTCAAGAGCAGCCAGCATGCATTCTTTTATCATCTCAGCAGCTGTGAATGTTTTTTTCTTCTTGCCAAGGATCCATGTGACACGTAGAGATGCTGCAGTTGCTCTCTCCTGGACTGTAAAAGCCCGAGTGAAGTTACAGCGTGTTTTATTGTAGTTTTCAGCAAGCTTCTTAATCCTTTCCTTTCGCAAATCTGAACCCGGGGCATAGTTGGCATCAAACGTCTCGTGTGTTGTGGTGTAGTGCCTCCGAAGGTTGTATTCTTTTGCGACAGCATTGACTTCGTTACACAACAAACACATCGGTCTGCCCTCGGGAGTTTCAATGTACGCATATTTGTTGGTCCACTCGTTATTAAACTGGCGATTTTCTGAATCAACTTTTCTTTTTTTTTATTTCGATGGCAACATGTTTACACAGCCGTGCCGTGCGAGCTGCAATGTTTGTTTTCATCTGATTTCACGTGCAGGAAGTGGAGCTCTGAAGCTGCTTCCTTATTATTCTTCTTCTACTGTGGGTGGAGGGGTATAGCACTGCACGCCGCCACGGCGCCTCCTACCTTCCCAGGCGGTGTGTAACATACGGAGCTATGATGATGTGTGTACATACGCCGAATGTCTGTTTCGTCCGAACATAAGTCAACTTTTTTTTCTTTTTTTTTTGCAATCTTCCGCGGGCCGGACCAACATGCTTGTAGGGCTGGATCTGGCCCGCGGGCCGCCAGTTGAATAGCCCCGCAGTATGAGCTCGGAAATGTTGCGGGGGAGAGGGAAGTCTGGGTCAGCCTGATTGGCCTGCTGCCACCGCGAGGAAAATGGATGGAAGAATGACTTTCCCATTCATAAAGCCCCGTTTCCTCTGATATTAGTGTTCATTTCCTTTTCCCAGCACTCCCTTATGTAGAGTTTATCTATGATGCCGTCAGTGCTTTTTTAATTGCTCTGAATTGCCATTATGTTTTCTGTTTTGCACTTTAATAAAATGAATGTTCAAAAATTTGATTTTGTGTGATAAATATCAAGCACACTATAAGGTGGTTGATAGTCAGCTAACATTAGCTGTATGACTAAATCTGTATAACTAAATCTTAACCGTTTTTTGTTTGACAATCCACCACCCTGACCCCTGGCCTTATGTGGGCTTTTGCAGTCTGGTTCATGATTATTTGGATTACATACAAATCAATTTTGTGGGATACCCTAGACCACTATTGTCGGGTGATTTTCACCCATGCGACTGTTTTCACGTGATTTGCATTGTGTTGCTGCTGTCTGAGTTGCGTGGGTCTTTGGGTAGCTTCAGGCTGCTGTTAGGTTCAAGCAGGGGCGGACTGGCCATCGGGGATACCGGGGGAATCCCCGGGAGGCCGACGGGGTTTGGGCCGGTCTCTGACATCGCCGGCCCGACTATATTATATGCTTCACAGAACACGTTCAATTTACTCTAATACCGAAAGTCAATAATCAGTGAAAACTGTATCAACAGTATAAACTGACATTATACTACTCCTCGCGATCCGAGGACGCCATAGCATGGCTGGACACTACGGTGCTTTTAAAAACTTTACTCCATAACCGCGGTCTGCGCCGTGCGGTCGTGCCGGGCGACGGTCGGGGCGGGGCCGGCGGAGGTGCGAATGGCCGCCGTAGACCGGAGAAATACATGCCGTGTATTGAGTGGGCAGCAATTATGAACAAAAGCATTTAATACTTCTGATGCTAAAACAGTTGCATAGTGAAGTACATTATTTACAGTTACATAGAATACAGTGGCGGCTGGTCAATAGAGGGCAATGGGGCATGGCCCCAACTTGAGCCACACAAAAAAATAATAATAATAATAATAAATTATACAAATTGTCAATACTTGTGATTTTGAACTGTGGAATGTACCCAGTAATATGTGTAAAATGTGATATCTGCGCAAAATATATGCTTTTCCTGCTCGTCCTCTCCGCCTGTGTGCTCGACACGTCTCAGAACGCGCATCTAGGGGGGCAAAATCGTTTTTGCCCAAAAGAGGCGGGTCTATGAAGCAGATTAGCCAATTGCTGATTGAAGATATTAATGAGTGACATACAATTTAGCCAATCAGCGCCCTCAAATAGATTCAGTGTGGGGCCAAAAAGATTTTGCCCCCCTAGCTGCGTGTTCTCGTCAGGAGAAGTCTCTACGCGCGAGCGCCAGCGCGCGCTCTCCTCCAAGACCCGTTTGAGAGGAGAACTTTGGCGGAGATTCTGCAGCCAAAGAGCTGATATCAGATCAGCCTGACCTCACAATCAGACAGCAGACTCGCGGGAAAGGGAAGCAGTACATGCGAAGCTTCACTAGCTGTACACCAGACAGGTTTGGCTAGCTGGATGACGTCATGTTAATAACGTATTTAGCTTTTTAAAACAACGGGGACAGATCCAGCATGGACAGTTATGGGAGTGAGGGATGAGGAGGTAAGGAAACATGAGAACACCAGGGTAGGGAGTGATGGATGAGGAAGTAAGGAAACATGAGAACACCAGGGTAGGGAGTGAGGGATGAGGAAGTAAGGAAACATAAGAACACCAGGACACACATGAGAACTCTGTCAAGCTACATATTAGGCAAAGTGAACATCTTCTCTTCTGTGTTATTTACTGTTTTCTTTTCGTGTTGGAATACATGTTAAATATTTAACTGCAATGTAGTAATGCGTGTTTGATACTTTAATATTTTTGCATTAAATCATACTGGGATGTTTGCTGAAATTGATAGGATGGCCCTACCTAGAACATTTTCCACCAGCCGCCACTGATAGAATATGACCCGCTCGCCCCGAAAACGTTACCACCCACACAGTGGAACAGGAGCAAGAGGCCGGAAGTTCTTTCTCTCCCGCCTTACGTCGTTCAAAAAACATCCCATAATGTCCGTATAGTTCCTATTGGCTAAATCCAGCTGGCTCCTCCTCGCAGGACCCTCGCACGGGACCTATAATTGCCTGTCTAGAAATCTATCTGTCCCTTACTCCCAACATACTATTCTTTACAGTTTAAAACATTCAATGACTGTCTTTTATGGCTGAACACTTCTATGATAAACATTCTATATAAAGATAAGGATTTGCAACTTTTGGCAAAACTTCACAAGTTTTACAAGCATAAATCTAAAGGTGCTACAAATTCTACGAAGATACAATTCTAACTACAAATTCTACAACACTCCTACAATTATGAATCTTCTAATTATGAATTCTTAATTATGAATCATTAAACACTTCTATTATAATTTCTTAAAGCACAGTTCTAAAACCAAATTTCCTACACTGCTTACTGACGTCATCGAAGGTAGGCGCGTTTCCCTGCTCCCATCCCTGTTTTTTTTCAACAGGCAGGTGTTCGGGTGATTTTCATCCGACGTTAGTGATAGAAAGTAAATAATTTTTCAGGTAGATATTATATGGATATTATATTATATTAAGACTGTGCCTTCACCGGACAAGGCTCACATGTCCCAAAAATGGGTGGACCGAAGAACAAGTCCCCAGCTCCATTCTTTTTTTTATGAAGTTTTCGTTAACGATTCCCTAATTTTTCACAAATTTCAGAGCATTTTTATAGGGTCCCCCCATGATACCTTTTTTTGTTTTATGAGACGCTGTATAGAGGAAAATAAAATAAGAGTACTTCAATTGGCCATGTGTAGTTGTACTTTAATATATTTTGATGAGAAGTATTTTTTATCGGGTATATTATATCGGGTAAAATATACCCGACGTTGATCGTCGAGTGATCGTGTTACTATTGTCACGATTGTGTTCTAGGGTTAACTGCACAAAGTACTCATCAATCTACATTTATAGTAGAGTAGCACATGCATGAATCATGAGTTTATAAAAAATGAATCACTTTTTTGTTTGTTGAAATGAAATACGTATTTGCATGACAATAATTTTATGACACAATATATTTTGTATGTTTACTAAAATTCTTTCCATGTGCTCAAAATGTCCCATTGTGCGCATGGGAATGAGGTACAAATACAATACCATATTCACTGATTTTACTGAAGAAGCCTTTAACTCTTAAGAGTTGCACATTTTGGTTCATCATGTCTTCCAACAAGCCAAGGGAAAGAAGTTTGTTGAAATTTGTTTTGTGAAGAAAAAGGTCAGCCAGAATGAGTTGATCACTATTTATTTTTTTGTGATTTTGTAATTCATTAAGCCCTTTTTTCCCCTTGTTTTACATTTCTACTGTATTCCTCTCAGCACATCCGGTGGAGTATCATGAGCACAGATTCGATGGTAAGTTATGCCAAGAAGTTAATTGTATTTAAGTTTTCATGAGCATAGACCATCCTAACAGATATGTGTGCTAACAATATTTTAAGTTTTCACCAACTATAACAAACAACCTTGATTTAATTTGCTAATGAATTAACTTCTGCTGAGCGTTCCGAAACATGACATACAAATACAGCAGAAGAGTTTGTTCCAAACAAAATGAATGGAAAACATTTTACCTGTCAGTGAGTAAAATGTCCCTTTCTTTCTCCAATAGTGTCTACTGCAGGCCTAAGAATGGAGGTGGCCCAAGTAGCATTTGCTGTCTTCATCCCCATCATCCTCCTCCTCATCCTCATTATTGGAATCTACCTCTACTTCTCAAAGTAGGTTCAGATGATCAGTGAAGAAGGGAAAAATGTTGACATGTTCATAAATGTGGCCTGAGCTACTCACTGATGTAACACAACAAAGCATGATTGTATCAGTTGTCAATTGTATAGTTCCCTTTGTATTACACATCAATTAGGTTTCCAAAGTGAATTAGTTAGTTGCTTATTCTTTAAATGCACAAGTCACTAGTGCTGGGCAACGATTAAAATATTTAATCGCGATTAATCGCATTGTTATGGCAAAGTTCAATAATGAATTCAAAAGTAGTGTATTGCGCACCTTTATTTTAAAAGTACTGCTATATGAACAAAAGGGAAATAACATTTGGTTCACGAGATGCAGGTAGCATGTTTCATACTTAATGTGAATATAATTCATACTTTGTTGGCATCTTATTCTGAAAACCGGATGTTCGTCTGAAGAAACCGGATGTTGTCTCACGTTAATCTTTCCGCTAACTTTCAAAGTCCTTCGCTCGCTCCCGATCTGTGCCGTTTAAATGTGTTTACCGTGAATGTCAGCATATAGGTGCACTAACATGTGAGTGTCTGCTGAGTTGACCACGGAGATCTGAGTGTCTGCTGACTTTACCGCAGCGATGTCCAGTGGTCTCCAGGGAGAGCAGCTGGTGCAGCTTCTCTCTTTATTTCTGCCCCCCTTCGACCAGAAGCGGAAGTCGCCTTTTCTCTACGGCAGGGGTCTCAAACTCATTTTCACTCCGGGCCACATCAGCATCATGGTCGCCCACAAAGGGCCGGTTGTAAATGTCACTACTCGTAACATATTGTTAAATAACTCTCTGCATTCACAGTTTAAAGTAGTCTTCAATGTACTCACAATACATTTCCATGTTAAATGTACAGTAACCAGCCAAAGAGCTGCTTCTATAACTGTTTAAGTATCTCATAATTTTGACTTTCAATCTCATAATTTTGACTGTCAATCTCATCATTTTGACTGTCAGCCTCATCATTTTGACTTTCAATCTCATAATTTTGACTTTCAATCTCATCATTTTGACTGTCAGTCTCATCATTTTGACTTTCAATCTCATCATTTTGACTGTCAGTCTCATCATTTTGACTTTCAATCTCATCATTTTGACTTTCAATCTCATCATTTTGACTTTCTAATCTCATACTTTTGACTTTCAATCTCAGAATTTTGACTTTCTATCTAGAATTATGACTTTCTATCATAGTTATGACTTTCTGTCTCATAACTTCGACTTTCTATCTCATAATTTCGACTATGGGGATATTTTTATTATCAAGTCTGACTTAAAAAAAAAAAAAGAAAAGAAAAGAAAATTAAATTTCTTTTTTTTTTTTTTGCTGGCGGATTCGCGGGCCACATAAAATGACGTAGCGGGCCGGGAGTTTGAGACCCCTGCTCTACGGCAACCCTGAAGGGACATCATATCTCCAATACAAAATGATAAACATGAAACAGTCTGTTACAATAATAACACAAACACACACACACATACACAACTGACTACAGGATGTTTGCTGGCTTTTATCCCACTGTTCTTGTCATCCTCTTGTTGTTATGTCTATGTATTGTCTCTTGTCTTTCAATTTAAAAAAAAGAAGAAAATTATCATAAATTTTAAAAACACAGACACAAGATACAAGAGGACGTAGGCCAATAATACCGACAATCGAATAAATATGAGATACCTATAAATGTGAATATTGCTAAGGAATGACATAATTGCTAGTACTGCACTCTCATTGTATCCCACTGTATGCTGTCTAAGTTAGCGATCGGCTGGTGAACATCGTGGAACATTTAGCTGATAAAGAGCCAGATATTGTTCTCACGAGTTGGTAATGACCAAACCAGAGCTAAAGGAGAGTGAGTATTACAGTGTGAAAAAGCACAACGACAGATGAATGCTAATGATGCTACATGAGTGCACCACAGTAAATAGACCACTGTTTGCTAACATGTTAGCCAAAACAACTAAACAACTTGTCGTGAGGTCATTTGCCCCCCTAAAGTGTCGCTGATCCTTCATTGTATCATCCACCTTCACAACACAGCTATTACCTATGGCCTACACCGCTCCTTATTAGCACTGGATTTGAGAGAATGACTGACTCATTAAACCAGGTGCAGAAGTATGTCAACACAGTTTGAGCAATGTAACACCACATCCCCTCCAAGGAGAAAGGTATTCAGTAAATAGAATGTCCTGAATGGTGAATGTGATCTTTTGGTAACATTAGTTTCTGACCTCTTGGACAAAGAGAGTGATTGTACAGCTTCTGACTGAACGAAATTGAACTCAAAGAGAAGAAAATACATCTATATTTAGTCAACTGTATTTTAAAAATAGCTGTCATAGGATTAGGATCAAGGATTTCAGTATCCAATGACGAAACATAGAGCACCGTGTCACCCAACATACTGTATGACGAAGAGACAGCAAAAATAATTAATAATTTGTACTTCCGTATTAAAGAGGTGTATTCACTTCATGAATGTTGCTACCATTATTCCAGGATTGATTAATGACTTCCTACATAGGATTATAAAATGTATATTTTTCCTTCTTTGTCATGAATGTATTCTTTGTCTGTACTCAGGGTTCAGAAGAAGTCACTGCAGTCCTCCAACTTACCATATGAAAACATCACTGGAGAATCTATGTTCGACAACTCAGTTTATGAGACAACAGTGAGTCAACTTTGTTTGCTCATGTGTGTTTGACTGGGCCTGGTGCAGGGTCTTCTGTCTGCTGCATTATTCTACAGGCTTTTTGTCTATCTCCAGTGTTCCCCTGTTCCTCATTGCTTCTCTCTCCCAATACCCATCATCACTGGACCCTTGGTTTGAGACCAAGGAAGGTCTTTCAAGACAAAAAACAAGATTACAGTGGCTAAAATGCCTAACTTGAGGCTTCAAAACCATAGTCCACATACAAATTGGTGACGTTGCGGTTATTACGACCACTTCATATACACATTCTATGAGTAGAACCCACTTAAAGGCCCTTCATGTCAGTTGTAATTTATTGGTGTGTATTTCTAAATTACAATTTCAATTAAATTAGCATAGATAAGTTGGCACACATAAGCCTGGAGGTTCCAGGGCCCTGGATATTACCAACCAGACAGAGTGGCCCCTGCCCCAGGCCAATGTACAATATGTAGTTAGGGTTCAATAAATAGGGTTGGGTTTAGGGTCCTGCAATATTATGTGATGTTGTGGCCCTGTCTTGTTGATATTGTCTGGTTCTCTCCTCTCAAAGTCAATGGGTCATTTTAATTGGTTTTTGAGAGTTTACCTTAAATCTTCTCAGGTAAATAGCAGTGCATGATATTTGACTGAGGATCTCCATAACTCCATTAATTCCAACTATTATAATAGCACATTTTTGTATCTATAATTAAGAACTCTGACTTTTTTTTAATGTATTTTTCAAAATACCAATACAGCATTCTACCAATATAACAGTGAATCCCCTTGGACAATATTGTTTATAATTATTTATAGGGTTCAGCGTCACTCCATCTAATGACATTTCTTGGTGTTGAGTTATTATTTTTCTTCTTCTTCCATGCTGGCAATCCTGAAGAACAATGAGGTGAGTTAGTCTTGTTACGACCAGTGAACCACATGCAGAAACAGGACTTAAATGCAGGACCAAAAACACAGGATAAGATGTAGGGAAAACCGTCTATACTTGTAGGCAGAGGTTCGGTACACAAGAAGGCAGTCAAAACAGGCAAACAAATCAGGCAGGGCAAAAAAAAAGAGGCAAAAACGTAGTCAGACAGGCAGAGATCAGAAAAACTAGGAACATAAACACTAGGGGAATCGCTGGAACCCTTGACACAGAGGACTCAGACAGACTGGCACAGTGACATGGTAACCCATGGTTTGGTTTAAATACACTGGGGAGGTGTAGGTGAGGAGAAACAGGTGGGGTCAATCAGGGGTGGGCCAGACATTCACAGTGGCAGGAAAACACACAAAGGCAGGAAGTGAAGTTATCTGAAATGAGAGGCGAGGTAAGTAACACAAAATAAAACTATAAACACTGACAAACGATAAGGTAAGAAAAACATAACTTAGGAGGCATGATGAGACATGACAAGTCCTGAATGCTGTGACAAGAGAAATAGTTCACATCAAATCATTTGCATGAACTCCAAGCTAAAGTGTCAAGTGTCATGGATGTAAAGGATAGGTCTGGCAATATTCTTATATGCTTTTTGTATGGTCAACAAATCTGCTATGCAGTCAATTCAATAATGAGAGTATACTTCCTTCAACACATCAATGAGCCCGCTGTTACAATGAACACAAACACTATATATATATATATATATATATACCGTACGGACTGACAACGCGCCGGAGGACAGCTGGGGGTATTTAAGTCCTTCGGCGCTGATCACCGGAATTCCCCACAGCTGAGCCTGGGGAGAGGGGCGTGGTTGGAGATGGAACTCGGGGTGGAAACTATAGACTGACACAAAAACAAAACATAAGCACATGGCCTTCAAACAACAACACTGACAGGGGGGAAAACAGAGGAGCACACACGAGGTCAGACCGAGATCCTAACAACTACTGCATATTTCTGAGCTGTTTTTAAAGATTTACTTCTTCGGTCGGAACCAATGGGCTTGAGGCTGAAAGAGCCATGTAGGGTAGGGGAGTCAGAAAGAATTGACTGAGAGATGGATAACACACATAGTCTTTTCATGGGAATTTGTTGTCAATATGGAGAGAAAAAAGAATAACACTCCCTTATCCTTTAATTTGAATTTTATTAAAATTTGAGGCTCAGTCACTTTAAGTTGTGTTGCTCTGTGCTCCCTCTGTGACATCATGTGCTTTTTCTCTCTGCAGGAAACAAGAGAATACGAGGTTTCGATCTGAAGACACCAGTGTGTGTGTTTCAGTATGTCCATACTAAAACACAGATAAGAAGCCTGCTGGCCTTTTCAACGTCTGTCAGACTCACACCTTTGGTGACTCCCTTGACACCTCCCTGTTCTCTGTACACTGAACATGAGCCTCCCTTTATTTACCCAACAGAGACACCACACTACCCCTGGAAAGGCTGGGCCACTGGATTATTTTTCTAGCTCTACAACAGTAACAGTTCAGCAGCAGCAGTTTGTACAGTTTTTAATCCTGTGCTCGCATTCTGAGGACTTTCAGTGAAAAGTACCATCTCAGAAAGCAGAGGGAATCAATGCAGGGCTAGTGCCATTAAGTGCATAACCACAGATGTTACATTATACACTATATGTCTCCTACCACCATTTTGCTTGGATTCATGGGACGTCTATTAAAAGTAAAATCTCACAATTGAATGTCAGCAAAACAATAGCATGCTTCTTTCAGAGTGTGCCAAAGAAAAGTTGCTCTTTGAAATGATGAAACCATAAGAAATCAGAATGTGCTTTAAATAAAAGGCCCTAAAAGGAATAGCTTTCTCTTCATGAGATTAAAATCAGAATATTGATATCTTCCTCATGTCTGTGTATCAAGTACGGAGCAGGACGTGGTTAGTCTAGCTTAGCATGAAGACTCGATGCAAGGGGAAACAGCTAGCTTGGCTTCAAAAACTCTATAGCTCAAATAACCATGGGATCTCATCCCCAGTGTTTCCCCAGTGTTTACCTAGACTCTGGCCCACCAAAGTATATTCTGCCTCGCCACAGTTTCCTAATTCACTGAAAATATGTCTACACTTTTCGGGAGGGCTGGCTTGGCCCTTTCTGTGCACATTTCCCCACAGTGCACAGAAACCGGTTCTAGTTCGGCTCTGAAAGAGAGTGAAAAAGGCTCGCGGCTCCGGCCGTGTCAACTTCACAGCACCCCACGCTGCTCACTGCGCCCTCTCTTCCTGCATGGAGTAACAGTCGTGCAGTTTCCCCGCATGACTGTCAACTATTGCATAATATGTCATTGGATTATAATTGTTGAATCATTAATGTGTCCATCATTTTAATGTTGCAGCTGGTATAGGTTAATTAAGCTAATTTAACTATTTATTATTATTATTAGGCTATGTACTTAATAATACAGTAAATCATAGTTTATTAGTTTATTTGTTTTTTGTAATAAGAATCTGAATCTGCAAAGTAGCCTAACTAGTAACTAACATTGTCAAATACATGGAGTGAAGTTTAAAGTACATTCTTTTTCTCTGTGATCACAGTAGGCTTTGCTGTAGTATCTTGATGCAGAGCATTAGCATGTGATTAATGTTGTGAAACAGTCGTGGTAAAGGTTGTAACGAAATTGTGGCGGTTATCTTTAGTTCACAAAACTACTTGGATGGGGATGGAAAAACGACACAACGTAAGCTGCGGACATAACGTCATGTGACTCAGTGACATAGCATTACATGGTGTTTGTTTTCACACGGGATGCACCGGTCCCCAGATTAAAAGACCTGTGTTTGTTCCACCACCCCTTCCGCCCACCGTTATGGTGTGTTCATACGCTTGCTTTTTTGCGATGCGATTACACACAATTTGAAGTCAATTCAAAGTCTAGACTTGGAGCAAACGTCATGATGTCATTCTCCTTGGTGGCGGCATTCCTGAACATGTGCCAGTCGGTACATTCAAAACAGTCCTGTAGAGCAGCTATAGCTTCATCTGCCCACACTTCCATTTTTTGCTGATGGTTTGGCCCGTTTAATTAACTGGGCATATGTAGTCAGCAGGAGCAGATAAATATGGTCTGACTGTCCAAAGTGGGGGCGGGGGAGGGCTTTGTAGCTGCCAGGAATATTTGTGTAAACGTGGTCCAGTATAATGTTTTCTCTGGTGGAGATGTGGACATGCTGTTCAAATTTAGGTCAAACTGATCTGAGGTTTGTTTGATTATAATCACCAGCTATAATAAGAATACCATCCAGATGATTTGTCCTGTATCTGCTAATGACCTGTAATGTAAACAGCAAAAACAAAAACACTGAATTCTCTGAGCAGACAATATGCCGAATTCAACATCAGGGAAACATTGTCCATCAACTCTGACTAAGTTTGAGCACCAAGCATCATTGATGTAAACACACAGTTCGCCTCTCCTCTTCTTACCAGAGTCTTGCGTTCTGTTGGTGCGGTATACAGTCGGGCCATCAAATGCAAAAACTTTATTCGGGATGTAATGATGAAGCCAGGATTCTTTAAAAATATGTGCACAACAGTCTTTGATTTCCTGTTTCTGGGTTAGCCTGTTTCCGCTTTCAACCATCTTATTTTCCAGTGACTGGACATTAGGAGCAGGCTGGGTAGTGGAATAATATTCTGGGTTGGTCACACTGCTTTCGCTGGCGCTTGGTTCGGCTGGTCTAGCCTAGTGGTCGGAAGATTGAGTGTATTTTTGTCATAAATGTAAAGTTTATTGGAGCTACCGGCCGCTGCAACTGCACAGGCCGCCGTTGCCACAGTAAAGTTAGCCGGTGTAGCAAGAGTAAAAGAAAAAGTACAAACTGTCATTTTATTACAAAGCTCTGAAAGAAAGTAAGAGCATATAAAGTCATCCATTTATGCCCGTCAAGGACGCTCTACGATAAAGCAATAATACTTACATAGGCAGGGATGATTTTCATTGGTGAACACTACACCTTCCAGTGTTTGGGGAATTTTTACAGGTTTATTGCACAAAAAAATCCAAGAGCAGAGGAGGAATCTGAGAGCAGATGTTTCAGAAGCACACAGAAGCAGCCTGAGTGTGAGGAGAAGAGCTGATGCTGGACCACATGAAATCTGCGCAAACAACAATGAATCGGGGTGCAAGCATAGTTTGAGCACGAACAGGACAAATCCAAGCTCAAGCAGGGGTGACCATGAAATCAACTCGTCATACGTTGTTATACTTTCTTTTAAGTGGTTGGTTTATCGATCTAAACATTGTTAATGTAATGAAAATGAGTTTGAATTTGCCCATATGCTCCCAAATGATTTGCTGAAAAACTGCCAAAGGTCAACATAATGCAACGGCAGAAAGGGGGGTTTAGCCTTTACATGGTGTGGAACATATCTGTGGAGAAGAGCTTTGCAGTTTCTGTTTCCTTTTTATTCATTGCTTGGGTCAAAGTCATGTAAATTGTTGGAGAAAACCATAGGTTACTCATTTACACAATGTTAGCTAATGAACAAATGCAGAAACTTCCTGCAGAGACAGGCTCACAGCAACAAGTAAGAAGTGGCAAAGGCAATGTTACACAATTGGTTTGTTTCGAGTGGGCTGTTGACATTTCTTATTCACTTTGAACAAAGCCTGACTAGCCTGACTAGCTGTGTTTCAGTGTATCTCTAGCTCGGCTAACCACAAGACCTGGCTCCAGCTCTCTGCGGAAGACACTAATTGGTATCAATTTTCCCATTTCACTCTCAGAACGAAAGCAATTAGACATATTTTTCAGGATGTTACTGAACCATAAACAATATCCAATTCCCATGGGGACGTTTTCATTTATATTTTAGAATGACCATCCGGATTTCATACATTCATATGTCACATGCAGAATTACAGACGAAGACATTTTGAATTGTACTTGGTTTATCAGCATCAGTTTAGTATAACAATTATATTTAAACACTTTTAGTGGCATCCCATGCATTCAACTTTCTCTGAAGCAAAAGGAAATGTGCACCAGGGTAAGCTGTTGCTCATTATTGCCAGTGTTTGGATATTGCGTCTAAATGCAGACCAGTACTGTTGTTCAAACATACAGTATATATTGTCCTATGATAATATGTATCCAAGCTGGTGTGATGCAATTAATAACAATCAACCTATTTTTGATTCATGTACATAAAGTACTTATTAAGCTACTTCATAAACATCTTCAATAAAAGTTGCTGTTCAGATAAAACAATGGATACTTTGAAAATGTGTCTCATTTACTGAATCACTTGTCCCCTTGTTAGCATTGTAAGACAGTAAATGGTTATTTGTGTGATCCTTTCTATTGTTATCCCCTCATATAGACCCAATGACATGAGAAATTTAACACAATTCCAATCAACAAAATGTCTTGACACTGAAAGTGACTGCAGTTGAATTTAGTTTAATGTCAAATTGAGTGTTATCGATTAAAACGGATTTCTGAACTTGTCTTTTTAACAATAATCATTTATAGTTCATCATTTTTGGGATAAGATATACTTTACTGTCCCCAAGGAATCATTTTTGCTTGCTTGTAATAGTGCTGCAGTCAGCTGCAATCAGCTTAAACCAATACGTAGCCAACAAGGCATTATAGTGGTACAATAAAGATGCAGTAGAAAAAAACTGTCAAAGTTGCCAATGCCCTGAGAGATAAAAGTATATAGCATTGGCATTACGACTCTTAAAAGCCAAACAAATAATACTTGAAACAAAATACAACAGTGCCTCCTTCATGTGAACTACAAAAACAAATATTAATTCTTATTGAGAAGATATATAGACGTCTGGAGGAAAGAAAGCTTATTGCAGTTGCTTTTATATTACGTGTGCATGTCTAGTTAACATAGTATGAAATGTAAGTTTAAAAATGTGAGCTAAATGTGGAGAGATTAACCCTCATCCACCTCTGGTCCCTGCAGACATCAGAGGTATACTTTTTGTTATATTACACGGATGGTATAGGACACTGTGTGGAGGAGACAGATACGAATGCAGCTGACACATTTCCGTATGTGCCCTGTCTATTTTTGTTTAACACAGCATACAAATTTACTAGAACTTTCGTAAAGTACTTATGTTTCCACAGTAAATAAGTTACCATATTTCTAGGATGGTTGTTTCTTACATTAGTTTATTCACTCAGAAGTCCTTTTGTAGTCTGTATGTAAATATATAAATAAACATCTGCACTGCTTACCAAGCTAAAAGAAACGTTGCGGAATTTGGGGCTCCTCTGCTGGACAGAACTCTACACACAAATATATACACAAACACAGAAAAGGCAAAACTCCACAAATCTGCAAAATATGCTATGTCTTGTAAAATTGTATTTTGTGTTCAAATGACATACAGAGAACACTCACACAAAAAGACACCCACAAAAAAGGCAAATCCTCAAATGTCGTTTTGCTGTTCCCATTATAAAACTGCACCCCCTTTCTAAGATAAAGCAAGAAGACGTCAGCTCTCCCCTCTCTTCCACGCGGACTTCGACTCTGGTCTTTGACATTGAGGGGAGGGCAGCTCTGTCCGTCTGCAGGCTCGAAGGCCCACTGTGAGCACATCTCTTCAGGCTGAGAGGCCATCCAGCCTGAGAAACAGGAACCTGAAGAAGTAACTTCCTTCACCTGTTTCTAAAAGACTTTGAATCCTGCATGCCAGATCTCTCCCTCTGCCAGTTCAGCCTCTTCTCTGGTATCGTGTTCCTGATTGGCAATCCTGTGCCATCTATTCAATTCGATTCATTTTGGACAGCCCAAAATCACAAATTTGCCTCAGAGGGCTTTACAATCTGTACATTGTGCCCTGCAGCTCCAGCCTGCAATGCACCAACGTGCTGAAGATTTATTCCAGCAACTAGTGAGAGCAAGAGACTCAAACAGGGGTGTCAAACATACAGCCCGCAGGTTTCGGGGTATTTCCTCATCTCATTGGTCTGCTTGTGAATGTATTCTGCTACGTGTGAGTTTGCAGTGAAAGAACACGTGCATGTGCCATTTAGCACCACCAACAAACTTGAAAAATTTTAATTGAGTAAAGTCGAGAGCCGGAAACAGAGACAGCTCGCCTTCAAAGTAAAGGTTGCGCATTTTCAAACGTGTTTGCTCCAGCAACCAATTTATGGAGAGCTTAATTAAAGAAGCAAACAAATATTCTAAATAATGAACATAATACATAACTTTCATAAAGTCATATTTCCCACAATTGAAAGTGAATAAACTGCCAATGGGTGCAAACACTGAATTATTTGTATGAAATGATTCATTATATTATCAATTTATTTATTTAATTGTTTTATTTTCTTAGCCTTTAGAGGGGCAATAGAGTTGAGTGTCATTCACAGTGAGCCTATAACACTATTGACAAGATGATCAATCTGGGACGAACTAAAGTACAATCACCGTTATATTGAAACAACGCATTGAATTCATTTAGCTACAGCACTGTCATGTAGACATCTAGTGTGGAAACCTTTCCTGAATGCTCTGTAGTTCGTTAGTAAGAATGTATTAGTAAGTTATTAAATGATGATTTGATAAAAGGACTAATAAATGTTAAATTTCAATGCCATATACCAGAACAAGGTCAAGGGTGTGGTTAAGACAGTGAGTGGGTTTCTGTATACTCTGACAGAAGCCAATCAAATTTAATAATGAGATAAACACAGGACTAAGGCTAAATATTAAAAATACCAACAATTATTTGTGGGTGTGGAAGTCAGTGTATCCCATTCTATAGGGCTAACAAGCTTGAATTGAAAAAAAACATTTGTATCAACATTCACAAAGCCTTCTCAAATTGAAGGAAAATATCCAAGAAAAGTACAGCATCATAAAACTGTAAGCCTCGTCTCACTAATGTTCTGACCTGCTGCGTGGAGCTCAACTGCACATAGGTTTGTGGAGACTGAAACTCTGACAATTTGGGATAAAAATTAATAAATCCTATAAATATTAGAATTATGAGTGTTTCTAGCTACAAGCTATCCTGAAGTGATCATATTCTGCTCATTTGGCCAAACTAGAGAAAGACAACAGATCACTGCCTCCCTCTGCTGGCAAGGGCTACAAATTACCCATCAGTCACTAGGCAGAGTTGCATCTTGTGTTACTGTGACTTTGACTCCTGCTTGGGCTACACAATTGTTGAACGGTTTTGTTGTTGCTCATGCAAACCACCAGGAATTACATGTTTGTATTCTAATATGTAGAAATAGCTTTATCTGAAAAACTATTTTTGAAAACGTTATATTATATATGTATATAACTGTTACAATGTGAGATATTGTGATGGCGCCTGCTGCTATTGGTTCAGCAGTGCTCTTAATGGTTCACCTCACTGATGTACAGGTGGGTGACCAGAGCAGCCTAAAAACACAAAGGCTCTGTGTGTCAGCCTATAAAATCACAGCAATGTCAGCCACTCTTGTCCTCGAGAGGCACTCCTTTAGTTATGTTGTGATGTTAGGCCTCTGTTTTTTTTTTTTTACAAATAGAAAAAACGCACACCATTTACCAATGCTTACCAAGTACACTTACTCAAGTACTGTACAAATATAGGGTATTTGTATTTTATTCTCGTGTCACTTTCTACTCCGTCAGATGTAAACTTTTTGCTATTAATTCAATTATAATTATTTGAGACCTTTAATTCAGAATTACCTTGCAAATTAAGATTTCTGCACAAAAAATGTGAAAATGTACAGCAGAAACGATAACGCGACTATTTTCTTAATCATTTTGATATTTTTCATGCTAAATATTTTCCCTTAAATGTTCTTTTTTCATTTGTATCTGTACAATAGTTGAGATTTTAAGTGTTGGTTGGACAAAACAAATATTGTAAAATTGTCTCTTCTGGCTATGAGTAAATGTGATGGCATTTTTCATTATGGTGGTATTAACTTTTATTTACAGTTCTTATCAAATGTTTACAGACCTTTTCTGAAAGCCTACCTCATATTCTCAGAATTCTAAACACACACACACAAACACACACCATCATGAATATACATTTCTAAGAACCAGTTGAACACTGATGTGTGAATGTAAAATACTAGTATGCATGTAAAACACTGTTAGGATGCCCGAGCGGCCATGGAGGAAAATGAGCAGATCAGGAGTTCAGAAGAGGTTTCAGATGAAGCTTCACTTATTTTGATATTCTAACATTCTAACTATATCACACCAGTGTCTATAGTCTCCACTCGTCTCCCTACACAAACAAAATGAGCTCGTTTTATACACCTGGTCACTCTAATTAGCCCCGACATACCATCTACAGGTAAGTATATCGATAGCAATATAATTTATGTACAATAAATATTTACATGATTTCACCAACCCAAAGATATCAATAATAATTTACAAATATTTACAATCGCTATTAATAAAGTAAATTATAAACACATAAGTTATCTAAATAAACAGAGCAACACATATCTTCACTTCCCCCTACCCACTTCCTGTGGTTGGTACTTCCCAGAACTATAGATCCACCGGAAGTATTTTGCCCGAACAGCTTGGGAAGAGAAAACAGACAGAGGTGAGTTGTTGCAATATTTAAATTAACTTTTATCTTGGCAATATAGAGTATATTGTTCTGCCACATAACTAATTAGACAGGATTACAATCTGGCCTGTTCAATCAGTCACTCATTGCAGTTGTCTGTTTGTTTGTTCGGAGGAAGAACTAAAGGAACATCTTTGTCCCAGCTGTGCACATGGCTCCCAGCGTTCACAGTCCTACAATAAATATATCCAACAACAATCCAATAAATGTCTGTGTTTTCCTTCATCACATCTCAAATACTGTCTGAAGCATAGGTAACGGCGGTGCGTCGTTACACACTACGTAAAACACTGGTATGAATGTAAAACACTAGTGTTACAGCCTATATACTGTGCCTAGGGGTACACAGGAAGTAACATAAAAGTCAACAACTAAAGTTAAAATGCTTAATTAAAACTAAAGTCAGAATGTAGGCTTAAAGATCATAAACTCAAAGACAATGAATATTAGAAGTGTATATCTAAAAAAACTATATTATTGTAATTTATCTATTAATCCACTGGGTGGCGAACCTCTTGTAATATTATAAAACTAGGCTGTGATTGCCTCTCTAAGCCACCAGATGTCAGACTGTTTTAGTACTAATGTAATTACAGATTCGAAACACTAGGTTTGTTATTATTGTTGGGGTCTGACCATATGGCTTCAATATGTGCTGTGAACAAAGAGAATCAGGCCTTCACTTTGTCAAGCAAAGGTTTCATCCTGATTTGTAGGTTGATAAGACCAAACCTCCTCGGGAGGAATTTCACACTCTGGTGTAAATCCCCCCCCCCCCCCCCCCAAAAAACCATGGTAACCTGAATGCACCGCTGCAATCTCATTGGCCGTGGTTTATCGTCCTGGAAGCCTCAATCTGGCCGCCATTGTTTTCCGCCGTCAACCGGAGGAATAAGGACAATTTCTGCTCTGTACGTGTTGTGGAAGTCCCTCAAACGTCGGAATGCCAAACGCCGTCGTCTCTGGGTCCATAACAGCATCCGTAGGCGCACACAGCTCGGTGAATTTCACAGACTTCTCCAGGAACTACGTCTGGATGACTGCCGCTTCCAGCGCTACATGAGGCTAACCATTAGCCAGTTTGATGACCTATTGGCTCGGGTCGGTCCCAGGATTTGTCGACTGGACACCTACTACAGTCTGTCCGTCTGTCTCCGGTGAGTGGCAGTTCCATAAAATGAATTAATGAAAGAATGAAATAAGTTAACAGGGCAAGGAAGCCACTTTAACATAGTTTTTCTGAATGGAGTTTGGATCCATGATGGATCCGAAGTCCGACAATACTCAAAATAACGTAATCTTACGAAAATCACCAGCATTTAAGATGTTTATTATTCATGACAGCAGCTGTGCAGTCATATCAATAAAAAACGACTTCTATTAGCAGCTACAGTATGTTCAATAACTCTGTTAAATTGAATGTTCTTCTGTGCTGCAGATATCTTGCTACTGGTGACTCCTTTAGGACCATCGCAAACAGCTTCCGTGTCGGGGTCTCCACTGTCTCCGGTATTGTCCCAGATGTTGCCACAGCTATTTGGGACTGCCTTGTGGAGGAGTTCATGGCTGTGCCCACCACAGAGGAGTGGAGATCAATTGCTGTGCAGTTTGAGGAGCGGTGGAATTTTCCTCTCTGCTGTGGAGCACTGGATGGAAAGCATGTTGTCCTCAAAGCCCCTGCTAATTCCAGATCTTCCCATGGCAAGACACCGTGTAATGCCCAAGCACATCCAAAACGGCTCTTTTAAGAGCCACCCACACATTACTACTGAGCAAACTTCCTGCAATGTTACTTAATATATGTTGTAGCAGTGTGTCCTTCACTATATATATATATATAGTTGTATCCTTAAGTTATCCTTAAGTATCCTTAAGTTAACTACAATAAAGAACATGGACAAAGTAACATGAAATGAAGTGCATTTATTTATTGAAAATGTATAGAAAAACATATACAAAAAACAAACTAATTGTTACAAAATACAAACTAATTGTTTTTTTTAAATTCCTGGTTCGTTCCCTGGAAAGATTGTCCCCCAGATGTCTAATCCAAATGTTCCAAATGTTCCAAATTCAGCACCACAGTGCTGGCATCATAAATTAATTTGTGAAATTGCAATTTTATATATTCCTTTTGCTGGCGTGGCAATCTTTCCAGGGAAGGAACCAGGCTCCTCATGAAGAGTTCATCCTCAGATTGTGGTGGAGCTGGTGGAGCTGGTGGAGCAGGGGTGTCTCTCTCCAATGCCTGCAGAAGGCGCTTCTCTATCTCCTGCTGCGTCTCGATCCCTGTTGGCCTTTTTGGGGCCCTTCTTTTTCCTGTATGACATGGAAACAACATATTTCGTGAAACTATTGCATCCCATCACTACAATAGCTTGTAAAGTAAATATTTGTAATTGTGAAAAACATACCATGAATGCATAAATTGTATTCATACAAAAAAATGCAATCCAACTTTTGTGATGTACATACCCATGGGTGGAGCAGGAGCGGGAGGAGCAGCAGGAGGAGGAGGAGCAGCAGCACCTTGAGGTTCTTCCTCACCGTGATGACCAATCTGTTTCATCTTTGAACATGAACAATAAAACAATTTTATGACTCAAAAGTGCTGCTTTAATTAAATAGTAATTTGCCTTCAAAGCTATGACAGTATAGTGGTTTAAGATCCGGAGCCCAGGGTTCAAAGCTCCTTTATTATAACTTATTTTTGCTCATGAAACATTTTTTTTAATAAGTATGAAGACTATACAGAACCAAGCTTTGCCAAATGAAAAAAACAAACCTCTTGCACTGCTTTGGCCTCTCGTTACTACTTCAGCTGTAGTAATATTTTCTGTATGACTTAACTATGCTGTGCTTTTGTGTCTTCACTTCAACAAACCTCTCCTGTCAATCTCAGATGGCCCTGTTGCTGCCTCTGACATGTCGTCCTGGTCTGGTCCTGCATCTGTGAAGTACTCTGCGGTAGTCTCCCTCGACCCTCCCCATGTTACCGCTACTCTCCCTGGGAGTCACGAAGGGGTTGAGGAAAGACATAACCGCAGAGTACTTCCACTTCTTTGATGGCCCTGCTCCTGAGCCACTCTTTCTCTCTGTCTCCTCTCTCCTCTTTCTCAAATAGGTGTCCCTGAGAGTCTTCCACTTCCGTCGGCAAATCTCATCTGACAAGGAACGCATAACGTATTTAGTGTGAAAGCCGGTGGTTGGGCTAGCTTTCATGCTAACATGGTTCATATAGCTAGTTAGTAAATTACAACCGATAGCTAGAATCAAGTAACAAAGACATAATAATAACTTACCAGGTTGTCCGACGTCCTCACCTACTTTCCTCCATGCCATATCCTTTTTAGTTCGGTCGCGGTAGAGATACGACGACGTATCGTAGAGCTCGGGGAAGCCGCAAACCGCCACTATTAATTTGTCCTCCATTGTTGTTTGCGATTCAGCACCGGCAGGAGCTACGGCACTGATGACGGGGGCAGCAACTCAACGCTGATAGGCTATCGCGCCACAGCGTCACCCGATTATGTCGCTGAAGTTGAAAAATTTCAACTCGCGCGTTGGCAATTTTGCGGCGTCCAACGCGTCCACCGCGTCCACCGCACTGCAATAACGCGTCCAACGCGCGGCGCCATCGCAAAATCGCGGCGCGCCAGTCTCATCGCGTCTGTGCATAGACTTTGTATGTAATCTCGACGCGCGTCAAAAAATCAACGCGACCGGTGTGAACACGGCATAAGGCTCCTCAGCCCACGATAACGAATCCGCTTCAGCGATCCGTTCTCCGCTTTTTGCTTCTTTTTCTTTTTTGTGCACACATTCCGGCGAAGGAAAGACGACCAAGCCTCCCTCCTTCACCGACGATTTCCGGTAAGACGCACGGACCATGCCGTCAGCCGAAGTTAGATCACCCTCCCTGCAGCGAGGATAGATCACGTCTGCGTTTCGCTCCAGAGCGAGCTCACGCCACGACAACACAGCGCCGGCAAAGCCGCGTTGCAAGCAAGCTCCCCCCTGCTCCCCCTTCCCGACAAGGAAAACGGACCACGTTGCCACGAACACACTTCAACGTTGCAACGACGCATCGACAAGTAAGATTCTTGGCATCTGGGCATAGCTTAGCTTAAATTAACGTAAGTTTAATTCAGGTCATTCATTTATATGTTGATATTCCCGTGTTTTTGTGTGTTTAAGTTACTGTCGCGTGATATCGAGATATTGCGCAACTCCTCGCGGACGAGAGAAGCTCCGCTGTATTCGTGTATTAACTGCTATGACTGTTTATTTGGGATTCTTTTCATTCATTGTCTTCCACTCCGTGTGGGAGTCCTCTTTTCATTAACTCGACTCTGTGAGTGAGCTGAGGTGCGTGGCTTATCACGGCATATGTTACCAGCAGTTCAAAGACGACAGCGGTATACTTATGCGTGATAGAACCATCGAACTCAGGCTCACTACAACGCGGACCGCACGCAGAAGTTTGATTCATGACCCCCACCTTTTTTCCCTTTCTTCCTCCTCTCACGCAACACGCACACACAGCTCCTAGCTCTACCCCTGGGGAAACCCCGTTCAAACGATCGCCTCACATCACGTGCTGCCCAGGCACACGTGGTTACGTATAGCAGTCTCACCGCCATTTTGTCCGAGTCACTCGACTCTGCCATCTGGTGGTAGTTTAGCTGTAGTATCTTAAGGCCCCTCCCCTTTTGGCCCGCGTCACTCGACGCCGCCATCTTTGTAGTCTTTAGCGGTAGCTGTAAGACTCTCCTTCCTTTTCACCCACAGACCCACACACACACATACACACACACACACAGACATACACCCTCATCCATTTTATTCACTCTTTAGTTTAGGCATATAAAATTGTATGATAACGTTTGTTGGTTGCAATATTAATTGATTTGATCATTTATTATTTTGATTTAATAAACTCTGTTATACTTTAAGGAGCAGTCGTCTGTGATTACTTGTGCATATGTATTTGATAAGACTGTATGTAGTAGCCTGTGCTCGAACTTAAAACCTTCACTGTCACTGAATGTATAGTCATACGCAGACTATTGACATTATGAGTGACTACTAATTATGAGACTTAGTTTTATCGTTTGGTTATTGGTCCCTGTTCGCAGGGTGGTGCCCCGTTGTTATTAATAATCATTAATAATTGTTACATACATCAATAATTCTATTGATGTCAAGAATTCAGTTTCTTAAATGCTGATAACCCAAACACGCTCCTTTAGTTCCCAACATTATCTAGCAGTTACTCCCCCTGGCCGCTAGGTGGTGGAGTTGCTTTCTGGCGTTTTTTGTTTTTCTACACAACCAAACTTCCTGTTGACCTTCAGCCTTTGCCAGCAGCTATGCTAACGACGAAGCAGAACTTTTAACAAAGAATACGCACACACACACGTTACACCAAAATCCCACACTTTAATTCCACTCATACGCCCGCTGTCTCCTCTCACAATCCACCGGTTATGTTCTTTATACGCACTTTTATTTTCCATACACCGTACAATAGAGTGGTCTCACCGACGTCACGATCTCCTTAGTTACGAGGTCTGTCCGCCATGTTGGAGTACATACAGATCCTACATGGCGGCGAGTAAACAAGGAAGTGCGGCGAAAATACCATACTTTGAATCACTGGATAGTGCATCAAAGGTTCGCTACCTGGCCAAATTGAAGGTTATTGGTAACTTGGATCCCTATACGATGAGTGCAGATCGTTTCAGTGCCGATCCTATTTATCTTCCATCGGTAAACTACGCCAACATCTACACGTATCTCGTGAACACCCCCAGTCCTTACACAAGTAGAATATGGGATGTGTGGTTCTATAAAATGGTATAGAATTTTCAGGGTTGAGAAGTCCGGCAGTCCAATATAATATCTCACTTTTTAATCATTATTTTCGAAAAATTCTGAATCAAACATGGATCGTTCATCGGAAAGTTCCTTTTTCAAATTCAGATTTTCCGAGAGTAGGCGCTGCATCTCAGCTTGCATTGCTGCAATCGTGGCCCCACCGAGGTCTGTCTGGTTGGCTTGGTTATTCTTATGCTCGTCCTCATCCTCTGCTGCTGGTGGGCTGTCATATGCATGATCCGACGTTAAACTCATATCAAGCAATGCTGAGGCTGCATCTCTGTGTTTCGCCTCTTGTACACGCTCGACGGTCTCTGGTACCGACTGCTGTCACGGGCCGATGAAGCTTCAGTAACCTTCTCATGTCCAAGTTTTAGAGACGGAGACCAGTCTGGATTATCGGCATCTTGGAGAGTAGAGGGTTTACCTGAAACAGTTTGTAATAAACATTGAAATACAAGTTTACCGAAGTAGTCTTATCGGATTAATTTATATTTCCTTTTTTAAATACTGTTCACAAACTAATTTGTAAATAAAATCATTTACCACTTATAAAGTGATCCGCACATACTCTAGTGTACGCCAAATTCCATTCCTTTATATCTCGAGAGATGCGTGACAGCCATTTCTCGCGACGTCGCTTGGATAGCTCCTTCGTGTCATTTCCTTGATGTGTAATGACCACTGGCAAACAAAAGAATGATTTCTTGTCTATCAGCTCTGCTGCCACAACCAAAGACAGCACAAAAGTTCACCATGATCGATAGGTTATGCGACTCAGCCGTGCATGCCAGTGGCTTTGTGTGTACTCCAACATGGCCGACAGCTAAACTGTGACGTCACACGAGACCACTCTATAAGTCCGGAGCTACACGTAGCTAACGTTAGCTCCCCACACAGCGGCTACAGATCATGCAATGTTATTCATCATTTAAACGTCTTTCCACGCTGCTAAAACACAGACTAGTCACACGTAATATTGGACTTATTGTCCGGTTTTATTTAACCTTAAATCCTCTGGTTTAACAGGCTATTAGCTTCTCCAGACCCAAGCTCATCATGAATGCTATTTTCCTCCGTGACTTTTCTTTTTTTGGATATATCCATTGATAGTTTACAGAGGGCGGGAAAAGGTAGAGGATTTAACTGCCTGTGGGAATAATTAACATATACGATTCTATTCATTCTTGCTTATAAATTATATTCTCTCTGTACACGTTTCTCTTTTTGGAGAGTCATGTTAGATAACTTCTTCGATTAGCGCAATTTTCCTGCTCTTCTTTCTATTTCCTCGTCTCAGCCCCGTGTGTCACGGTGTATGTAAACCTCGCTCGAATATTCATATTTGATTGGCTGAGCTGCATCATGTGATGTGATTTGCAATGGCCGGTGTGTTTCCTGCACCGCCGAACAAGTGCGGTAGCGGCTGAATAAGAGGCACCGGTTAAAGTTTAAACTCAGTGCCCAATATGTATAATTCCAAATTATCTATCGGTTTTTAGTTCCTGTGTCGGGATCCGGTTCGCCAGTTGGGGACCTCAGGGAGCCGCAACAGAGAGGCTAAAGAGCCGCAGGTTGTCGACCCCTGCCCTAAGTGAACAGACCATGGATGTTCATGTGCTAGTTGCAAAACCTTTTGTCTGTACATAATGGGAACAACTACTTGGTTCACGGTGCCCTAATCTTCATCCATTCCCTCGTCTTTTAACAGAGGCCGTGAATCCCATCTTCGCATCAAGATCCCATCTTCTGTATAGAATGACTGTCTCATGTTCTCACTTCCTACCGCCGTCACTCCCCCAAAATATTTAGTTAGACTAGCATCAGCTTTCTGAGCTTCAATCAGGGACTCACGTGTCGCAGCCAATGGCGACCAACTCATTGTGGGAGTGATTTGGTCCTCTTCAGGAGGTGTAGTCCTGATGATCAACGGGGGCAGCTTGTCTTCAGCCAAGACATTTCCAAGTATGGAGTCGGCTAGGTTGGTTTCCTCTTTCTGTTTACGAGCCTGTGATCTGGTGAGGACACTGACAGAAAACACGTCAGGATGACTTTTCAACACTTCATCCTCATCTGGACTAGTAACAGGGATATCCACCACTTCAGGAGTAGGTAGTACCTTATCCCCAGCTATACCATTTCCCAAAATTAACTCAACCCCTTTTATAGGAAATGAGTAGCGTGCAGCAACATCAAAGAACCCAGAGATTAGCTTAGACTGGATATGCACACGATGAAGTGGGGCAGGTACGTAGCCCATCTCAATGCCACGTACTATTGCACTAGCTTCACAGGAGGTCTCAGTGCCGAGAGGCAGAAGATCAGCGAGAATGAAAGACTGCGACCCACCAGTGTCTCTCAGTATCTTCGCCGGCCTCTGGGCTTCCACAACTCCTGTCACTGACACGAATCCATCAAAATTAAATGACTTAAAACATTCATCAGGTTCTTCAGGCCTACGCGTTACCGGGGAGTTGGAAAGATCAAGAGTTTTGAATAAGCCAATACCCTTGGCTTGCATTACTTGTCGAGGCTGATGTTTGCATTTGAGAGTCAGACACTCAGCGATGACATGCCCAGTTCTGTGACAGTAAGAACACCGCTTGTCTGATGTATAACTTACAGGGGCCCCTTTTTCTCACTGGTAGTGTGAATCAGCATTTCTTACCATTGTCTCATGGGAAGATGTTTCACGCTTACCCACAAAGATGCTCTTCAATGCGAACTCTTCTGCCAGGACGGCAGCTTCCTGCAAGGTAGTTGCTTTCTGTTCATTCAAAAAAAAAAAAAAAATGGTCCGCTCTGGAACACAGTCCCAAAATTGTTCCTGCAACACTAATTCACACAGCGAACTGAAGTCAGTTGCTTTGCTTGCTAGGCACCATCTATCAAAAAGTATCCCCTTTTCTCTAGCAAACTCAACAAAGGTTTGGGAGGAAGGTTTCCTCATGCTACGAAAAGCGTTGTCTGTACGCTTCAGGCACAAGCTCATAAGTCCTAAGTATGGCATTTTTAACTTTTTCATACCAAAGACTGTCCTCAATAGAAAGGGCAGCACATGCCTCTTGTGCCTTACCAACCAACTTGCATTGCAGTAGAAGTGGCCAGACATCCTTGGGCCAATGCAAAGCAGAAGCAATCCGTTCAAATGCACTGAAATTAGCTTCTACTTCAGTATCCCGGAATGGAGGGAGCAGAGCGATGTTTTTGCTAACATCGAATGCCGAAGGAGTTGAAACTGGAGGAGAAAACACAGCTGAAGGTTCAGTAGCATTCTTTTGAGACTCTAACTGAAGCTGGCGGATTTTAATAGCAGTGTCGGCGTCAAGCTTACGGCAGTTTAACTGGAATTCTAGCTCCTCTTTACGTGCTTTTTCTTTTGCTTCAAATTCAAGACGAACTAATCGCACCTTTAAACGGGCACCTACACTTGACAAAGGAGAAGAATCAAGAGACAATGGCTTAAACCGTGGCAAAGAGAGGGTGGTTTTTCCTCACGTGGCCTAGCTGCATGGGGAGGATTTATCAGATCCTCAGCAAACGCTTTCCCTGTAGCAACTAACTCAGGATCATCTGCTGGAGTCTGTTGCTCAGGACCTGCTAGAAGAAACAGATCTTTTTCTGCCAAGCCATTCCGAATAATAGACTTTAACTCCAGCTTAATCCAAGACCTAGTAACAGGAATCTCATGATGTGCAGCAATTAAACATAAATCATCTTTTTTACAACTTCAAAGTAGGATTATTCCAAAAATATTCCAAACTAAACAGAGCCATATCCCGGACGAGCACCCACTTATGTTACGGCCTATATAGTGTGCCTAGGGGTACACAGGAAGTAACATAAAAGGTGATGGAAAACCTTGGCAAAAGTTAAACAAAAACCAAGAGGACAAGGCAGTGGCAATTAGACACATTTATTAACAGTATAGATGACCAGAAACAAACCAACTAAAATAAGGAAGCGTAGCCATCAGGGTATCTAAGGCAAACATAATAAACAAAACCCCCATGCTAACTGGAAAAGAAGAGATCAGCTGAACTACGACAACAAACACAAGACTGAACTCCCTAACTAGTCACAAAAACAGGAGAAAACTTTAACAAATAAAAGGCAGAGAACCCCTACAAAGCTTCCATTAAGTTTGAACCCCATGTATGGCAGCACAAATGCTCGTCGGAGCAGGAGCAGCAGCAACAGCAAACCCACAGCGCCACAGGCCCAGAGTGAACAAACGAGGGCTGGGAAACACTGGATTCGGGGGTTGATATGTAGCTCCACTGATCAAAGGAGTACTCTCAGGTGTGGGTGCTTCAGTGATCATCAGGGGCGTGGCAGACCTGGAAGACAAACAGCTCTCCACTAGAAAAGAGGCATCTTTAAGTCAGGGGGCGTACCAACTAGTGTGAATGTAAAACACAGGTATGAATGTAAAACACAGGTATGAATGTAAAACACAGGTATGAATGTAAAACACGAGTATGAATGCCCTACCAGGGACTAGAAAGATAGACAGACATACAAACATATATAGTCATTGTGCTTAGAACCATGAACATTTGTTTAGCAGCTTTTTAGCAGTGTGTAACATAAAAGTACAAGTCTGTTGTAAAAAAATGTTGTGAACTGTTTTCATACACAAATATATAAACACAAAGACACTGTAATGTAAACATGTTTTTATGGACTACTCTATATATCCCAACAAACATCTTCAAAAATGGCTACATTCATGAAAAAAAGGCATCATCCCGTCTTCCGTTCTTTATCTATCTTTCAATAGGCCAAAAAAGGGCTTTAGGAATATGCGGTAGTTCCCGATCTCATACATATATGCTACGGAGGCTTCTTTCCATTTACTGTACTCCAGTAATCAACCTAACCTAACCTGCTCAAGACTGGTTTGACAGTGTCTCCTATTGTTAGGCCATCTGTGGCCCTTTTATTGCTAAAGCTCTGATTGCTAATTTAATTGTTGTGCAACTTATGTTTGCCCATGAGAGAAGTTAGAGAGAAAAGTCAATTTAATTTCCACTCTTAAATGGCAGCGTGGTCCAGAAGAACAAAATATATCTATTCCTAAATATTTTGCATGTTGGATGTGTGTAGTGTTTCTCTTTTTTTTAAAGTGAAGTTTAGAATTGCAATCTGAATGTAAAGCAGTAGGCCTACATGTGCTTGTATTTTAGCAGAATTGTTTCAGGTCATGGTCTTTAGTGCCAGTGTTCGTGTGTAAACAATTGAGAAAAACTGTAAGTAGGCTAAAGGTTCGACTTCCTTCTTATTTAATGACCCAATATGTAAGACAGAAGCAGTACTGCCAGTTATAGAGGTAATACTAGTCCCATTATTATTAGCTGTAATTTTATTTTGTAGTAGTGCTAGTTCAAAAAATGGAGGGCACTGTCCGTGACAACAGAAAATGGTCGTGTTAGGACCGGTAACACTCGTCAAATTGCGAGAAATAGGAAACAGTGGTAAGAAATTGAATTGCGAAAGCAGCAGTAACGTAACGTTAGTCCGTGTTACGAGTATGAGTAACACGTAAAAGCAGCCTCTGAAAAAGAGGTAGCAGTGACACTCGTTGGCAAAACTGCTATCAATACAAGCAACAGTTCACATTTTCACAGTAGCAGCGGTATGGAAACTGTAGTAATAGTTAGTAGCAATCTCAGGCACAGACGACTGCGATAGGAATGGTAAGGATACATGTAATAGTCTAGTAGCCAGATACAATGTTGTATACAATTTATTCGCTCCTTGTTACACAGTGTATCCTCTCAATTATCTATATCCGTTCCCATGCGCATGCGCGTCGGGCTGTTCGCGGTTGCGCCAACTGGTAGAGGATGTTGCTAGCAGCCTGTGTAGATGCACAGCCTTTTTCACAACAATAACATCAACCAAATTTGCGTCTCCACATACACTGATTTGAGGATTATACATTACGAACGCTATCGGAAACCGTGCATTGGACCGTGCCACGCTGAATATTCTTCTGTTGTTTGGCTTTGTTGACAATGGGAGCGGAGGGGTTTGCAGATTTACAAGGCTCCTTTTTGCAGGAGCAGAAACAAGAATCATGGCTGGCCAGCTAGGCCGCAGATGGATTTTGTAGCTAACAGCAACAATCAGTTTATATAAAATGATGCATGTAGGCTTGGCGCAGCTCGTATAAGGTGGTGCTAAGAAGCCCGTGTCTCAATTACACGAGTATCGTTGATTTTTGTTGTCTTTTTGGGAACACAACACAAGCTAGTGAGCCAGTTAGCTTCACAACCTTGACTGGTTTGCGTCTTGGCTTCGTAGTTAGCTCCTTTAGCCAGCTAACGATAGCCTGCATCGCTTGGCTAGCCATCTTCTGGTTAAAAACATTTGGTAAAAGACATTTACTACGGGATTTACTCTCAACGTTTTGTGTTGGGAAGGCATTTGTATCGCAAATTCCTTGAGCAACGTCTGCACCTGGATGAATGTGGGACAAAATGGAGACCCCGACGATCGTGTACGATTTGGATACCTCTGGGGGCTTAATGGAGGTGAGGTCGCTCTACTCGAAAGCCTTAAGAAGTAAAATACTCCCTTTTGATGATGCATTGATGTATTTTCCC
This sequence comes from Melanostigma gelatinosum, assembly GCF_949748355.1. Lineage (NCBI taxonomy): Eukaryota > Metazoa > Chordata > Actinopteri > Perciformes > Zoarcidae > Melanostigma > Melanostigma gelatinosum. The sequence goes on from NC_136640.1 coordinate 26,039,369, forward strand.
ATCATATTAATTGTCGTTATCATTAGACCAGTAAACGCCTGCTGTCAAGCACCTCTCGGTTAGCTAACTTAATACATCGGGTTGATAATGGAGGCCTCAAGTAAACGGTAACGTTAGCGCTCTCCCCAAGCTTGGCACAGCGGGAATATAGCTGCATATTTTGCAACTCTTTTGACATGCCATCAGTCGGGGTGCCGTAATCTTTTACTAAAGAGTTGAACAACTTTTACAGCAAATCCAAACACTGCTGGCGCCCCCGAAGTCCGAGGAGGTAGAGAAGAGGAGTCGGAAGTTGGTGAGAGACGCACGGAGGAGCGGGAGGGCCACCAACCACGACACCTGCGATAGTTGCCGGGAGGGGGGAGACTTGCTGTGCTGTGACCACTGTCCTGCAGCCTTTCACCTCCAATGCTGGTAAGTGACATATATTTAAGAAAAGGAGTTACAACGCAAAAGGATACGTTATGCATGCGATAATGCACGACAAGGGACTGTGAGTCTGCTTTAGCTGCATTTGTACGCCAGATGCTGAATGCTAACTTCAGTGGAAGTTTCCCTGATGAAGTTACATTTTGCTGTTGTATATGCTACTGAGTCGTTGACATGTCACTGGAAACCTGTGAATTATTTTCTCCTTGTGAGATTGTACCAGTCGTTATTGTTCAGTACATATCCGCTGTTATTTCATTGACATTTCAACTGTACCTCTTATATATTCACACTGAAGCCTTATCTCCAGTGCAGCTGAACCAAGGAGGGCGGTAGCCTTTTGTAAAGTTGAATGTACTGTGCTGCCCAAAGAATGACTTGTATGCCGAATTCATCAGTAACTATACATACATTAAAACAGATCTGGAGGTTAAATTTCTGCTAAACCTGATGGCGAGTGAATTAAACTTGAAGTTTATTGAATTGGGTTTGGCGAGCAAATTCAACAACTGCTCATTTGATCTAACGTTACGTTGGTGTCGAGTGACTTTAAGTAGCTAACCGTTCCATTGCCTCACTCTTTGGAGAACGTGTATGGTTGCTCGTACAAGCAGAGCATCATTTCCGTCGTTGTTGTCAATGAAAAGTCATGTTCATAATACCTGCATAGGCTAAAGAAAGAAGTGGCTAGAATTAGCTTGCAGTCAGTCCTCCCCTCCTGTCGCGGCTGCAGCCAGTGGAGCTGCTGCTGCTAAAAATGGAGTCGAAACTGCCTCTGTTTACAATATGGCGACCTCCCTGCTCTTTTTTTCTGTTCCACCGTCATCTTACCAACCTTTAAATCCAGCTTTGAATAAAGGGGTTTACAAATGAAGAGACAATATTTTTTTGTCGTTTCCTGGGGTGATGTACTGTTAGCGCTATGGCCGTGTTTGCTGTGGACGTGTTACAAAGCTCTTCCCATCGTTAAAACATCTGCATGCATGATTATTTTAGATTTGGCATTTGGAAGAGTTTCACTCAGACTGTCACTTGGAAGCAACCAAACACAAATGTAATATCCATATCTGGTCAGGCTTGTGAATGACTTCATCTTCACAGTTTGGAGTTCTGTCTATCACAGCATAGAGGGGGAAACATGCTGCTTTACTGTGTATTATCTTAAATGTAGTATTTACACAGGGCAACTTCATGCATTTCACTTCTAGGTTCTAGGCCGTAGATTATAGACTTGGCTTCAGATGTGTCCTGCCTGTTATAAATCAGTCATGGCATTGACCTCCTTGAGGTTTTTATTAACTTTACTTTAATTAGAATATTTAGGATATTTACTCATGTATATGATTAATTCATGTTCCAGCTTTTTGTAATACAGATATGAACAAATTGGAAATTGAGGTATCGTTTCACATCATTGACATGCATTTTTCTTTGATGAAATGCAATTGTCAGTCCAGTAGATGTAACACTGTAACGTTGGATAACGATGTGGGGAATATGCTTGTGACCAAGTAAGAAAATAAATGTAATTTTTTCACGGGATAGATATTGTATTCAAAATCATGGTGAAAATCTAAATTTTCCTCCTCGCATGAAATTAGACAACATAATTTTGAAGCATAATATCATGATGTTAAATGATAATGTATATGAATTTGCCTGCATTGATTATGAACCTGGCCACTGAGTATTGTGTTTTACCTTCTTAACTCAGCAATCCACCTCTAAGTGAAGAAATGCTTCCCCCAGGAGAATGGATGTGTCACCGCTGCAATGTTCGAAAAAAGGTAAGTGGCAGGTCATCTCTGTTACACACACAGTCCCCCACCAATGTCACTGTCATGCTGCTGGAAATAATGTAGAGAAAGGTATTTGCCTGTATGCTGTATGGACTAATAAATCTGTCTTTTGGTCTTTGTTTGCTGCCATCAGAAGAGAGAGCAGAAGACAGAGCAGACCAACGGCCTTCCGGAGAAGTCCTCATCTAAGCGTTCTGTGTCCCCAGCCGTGGAGCTGGAGCTCAATGCCGGACCACTGCGGCTCGACGGCCTGCCTCCGGGGGCCGGGGCAGCAGGGCCCGGTCTACGAGTGGCCCAGGTGCGTCTCTTGGACCGCAGGACCAGTAGCAGGCCGAGCAGCCGGCCTGGAACGCCCACCTCCAACACTTCGTCCACCCCAACCCCCTCAGAGGAGCAGAACGACGGGGAGGAGGAGGCAGCAGAGCCCGAAGATGAAGTTCAGGGCTCAGAGCTTGAGGGTGCTACGCTATCGGCTCCAATGCCACGCCTTCTCAAGAGGCCCTTTCAGCTGCTAATAGCAGCCGCTATGGAGAGAAACCCTACGCAGTTCCAGTTGCCCAGTGAGCTCACCTGCACCACTGCACTTCCAGGTCAGTCAGTCATATTGAGTTATGAAACATTTACTGTGAAATTGTATTGTATTTATTTCAACACGTTTTCAAATGGTGAACGGAAAAAAACCAGTAAATTACATGAGCGTGATGGTGAAAAATGGCTCTTCATGGCCTGGTAACCTTTTGAAGTCCTAAATTACTAATGACTCCAACTGTTGGAAAGCTGCTAAGTTGACATGTGGACATTAGTTTAGCAAACTATTTTATTTTCAATGGATTGGATTTGGAGCCAAAGGTTGGGAAACACTTTAAACACCCTTCTTGGTGAAATTATTAAATTCCAGAAACCAAACTAGAAGTAGATGAGGCAAGGTGTGGAAAATGAATATATTAAAACTAGGACTGAAGGAAAAACAATATTTCATTCATATTTCATATTTTTTTAATTGGCACGTTTTTCAGAAATAAAATCCTACCAATATATGTACTGTCGAGAATACAATTTGAACCACTTTTTAATGGAATTGTGACCCCAAGAATTGAATCGTGAAAGATTTACACCCCTTATAAAAACAAAGTAGTTCTTTTTTGGGGATTATAAAGTGTGCCTGGGTTATATGGAGCACTTCAGATGTCTGATACATGACAGCATAAAGATACCTGGGTTGGATCGTTTGGATTTCTAGGCAGCAGTAAACGGAGGAGAAAAGAGGAGCTACTAGGGAAGCCCTTCAGGAGGCCTCAGCATGAGCTGGATCCCAATGGTCTGGTCCCTCTACCGGTCAGAGTCTGCTTTTCATGCAACAGGTTGGAACCAGGTTACATTATTTGCATTATTATTTGCATTATTTGCATAGACCTGAGTTGTCTCATGTCTTGACTGATTTCCTCTCACAGGAGTTGCAGGTTGGCTCCACTGGTCCAGTGTGACTATTGTCCTCTTCTGTTCCACATGGACTGTCTGGACCCTCCACTCACAGCTTTACCTGCTGGAAAATGGATGTGTCCAAACCATATTGAGCACTTAGTGGTAAGATGCATGGTCTTGGCTCAGAGATTAAACAACTTTTTTTGGTCTTGCCAAACGAATGCTTAGTTTTCCCTTTTGTAATGTGTGTGTGATGTGCAGCTGAGTCAGAGGAGCCTGAGCCTGTCTAGCCGCTGTCAGCTGTTTGACCATTTCCAGGACAGGATGTCCCAGCACGCAGTCAAGTTGGACTTCCTGCGTAGAGTCCATCGGCAGAACGCACCTAATCGGCGCACAACCCACCAGCACACTAAGAAGACCATCAAGGTAGACTGCTTCAGTGTGCGGGTGTAGACCCCCAGTGGTAGCAGATTGTGTTCTTCAGTGTTTCTCCGGGGGTGTGGGTTAGGGTATTAAGGGATATCCCAAAGAGTTTTTGTGTGATCAGCTCTGAATTGTTAAGACAAACCAATGGTGCACGGATGGTGACGGTAAGTGGATTCATGCAATAACTGATCATTCTTGTCTTATAAAACTGATTATTTTGCAGTTGTTTTGGTTTCCTCTTGTTAAATACTCTATGCTGACAGAACAGAAACGATGGAACAACAGGCACCTCTGAAGACAACACTGCAACAAATAGTTTCTTCAAATTAATTCTGTCAAAGCATCTGAAGTAAAAATTTGAGCAAGAATGTACTCAGGTGTCAATCTACCTCGGCACGGTACCCAAACCCAATCGATGTGGCAGATACCCTGTTCATTTAGAGACATCACAATATTATTGAAGGTTTGGGAAAAACAATTACCTTATTTCTTACAATCACTGTTTGGACTCAGGTGCCAGATGCCATCAAGTCCCAGTACCAGAATCCTCCCCCCATGCTGACTCCTGCGGGGGTGCGCCAGTTGGAGCTGGTTTGTAGCGGTGTGCCTGACCACCAACCCTCAAAGCACCCCACCTCAGAGGCTGAGCAGCAAGAGGTTGGCAGACTACATGCATGACACAGTTTGTCCAATATCATTTGCCATTTTCAATCAGTCTAACAAGAGTCACCTGCAACAACGTCTCTGGTATGCTCTGTAGAAAAAAAGCATGTTACTGATTTAGGGAAGTGTGTTGGTGAATCACTGATGATTAATCTGGTCCTAAAAGTCATGACTAATGTGGAATGATAGTGTCCATGCAGGTAGAGGCATTCATTGCTTATTTGATTTCTGCAAGAACAGTCAATTAATCAAATTCTAATACTAACAGAAATATGGCTTGAAGGTGATATTTGCCTTGATTCAGGGCAGCTGTGGATTCAGGTATTTTCAGGTGCACTTTTTTAAAGTCTGATTGCTTGTCTAACTAAAACACACTTTGACATGTCTGTGTTTTAGGAAGTCTGGAAGTTAAGCTAACCTTGCGGTTTAACATACAAGCCTTTCAAACAGCAAACATGTATTAAGGCCCAGAGTCGAGGAAAAATCGAATTAGCTTCAACTTTTTTCTAAATATTTGTAACATCAGGATATTGATTTCATCCTGTGGCATGAATGTTATCTGTTAGATAGGATGTCATAAAATACTTGATGGTTGCTTCCTCTGTTAAAACATGGTTCTGCTTTGTTAAACAGTGGCTTCAGGATGTCGTCGCCCTACAGTGCAGCATCATGCGACACCTATCTATCAAGCAGAAGGCTTCATCCACAGCAACCAACCTGTCATCAGTAACAGCGTCAGCAGACTGGGCTTCTGAGCAGAAAACCACTGCTAAATCATGTGTAACATCTGAGGACATGAAAACTTCTTTTGAAAGGACTTCGTCCCCCGACAGCTGCTCTAAACCCTGCAGTACACCTGATGAACCACAGGGGGCCTCTCTTTCAAGGGACACGCTTGCAGAGCTGGGTGTTTGTAAATGCAACACACCACCATGTCAAAACTGTAGGAAACCCAACGGACCTCGAGCAGAGGAATGTCAGCCACCCAAAGCTAACGGGCCTGTAGACTGTAACAGTGCCTCAGACTCCTGCAGGCAGCCTGAGCTGCAGCACAGACTGAAGCCCACTACAACACCCCCAGTCTCAGCTCCTGCCTCTGGGCTGGTGAACCACATAGGAGCAGAAATGGTTAAAAAGGAACCTGAGAGTACTACAGAGGCCTGTGCTCAGAAGAACTGTCCCACTGCCCTGACAATATGGCACCACAGTAGCCAGCAGAACCACAGGAACCAGGAGGAGTGTATGAGCAGCGATGAAAAGCCCACCTACTCTATCACCAGCACACCACCTAAAGGCAACCAGGAGCGCGACCCCACCAAGCTGGGGTTGTCATCACCTACTCCAGGTACACACTCCTGAACTAATAAACTGCTCACTGATGATTGGCTTCCCAGGTTCATTTGAGCTTCTCTAGGGCAGTGATTTTCAACCTTTTTTGAGCCGCGGCACACTTTTTACATTTACAAAATCCTGGGGCACACCACCAACCAAAATGACACAAAAAGACACTAACACAGTACATATAATACATATAGTTAATAATATAGTTTCTAAATGTATTTGTACTCACTTAGTGTGAAACCTGGGCCTGTTTCGATGAACACAACATGGATATCCTGGCAGGAATGGTAGAAAGACACACACGAAGCTCTTCCTCAACAGCTCTCAGTCTCTCTCTGTTTTTAGTTTTTATCGCTGTCAAGCTTGAGAAGCTCAGCTCACACAGATATGTGGTTGAAAACGGGAGCAATGTCAAAATAGCTTTGTTGGCCAGAATGGGGAACTCCTTGGCAACAGCTAACCAAAAACTGTCCAAAGGAAGATCAGCAAAGTTTAGCTTTAAACCACGATCTTGTTTCAGTTCAATGAGTTCCTCTTGCTCCTTTAAAGTCATGTCATTTCCAGCAACGGATGCTGAGCTGTATGGGTCCCTAACCCAGTCAAGGCATTCTGTGAAGGCTGAAGAGAAATAAAATGACAACTTCTCCTCCAGAGTTTTCAAATGTTTGCCAATCACCTCGCACATTGCAGCAGTGTTGCCATCCTGCAGTTTCTCGGTGAGTGGGAACATCTCAAGGTTGCCACGCTGCACATGTTGTTGCCAGAGCTGGACCTTTAAACGGAATCCGTTCATTTTGTCAGTGCTTGTAAGCAGGTTTTCATTTCGGCCTTGCATCCGTGTGTTCAGTTCATTCAGATGATGAAATATATCAGCCAGGTATGCCAGCTTTGCACACCACTGATCACTTGCAAGCAGCTTTGAGAAATCGGGCCTCTCGTCTGTCAGAAACACTTTAAGTTCCTCTCGGAGCTCATACACACGGGCCAGCACTTTGCCGCGCGACAGCCACCGGACCTCCGTGTGGAGCAATAACACTTTATGTTCCTCTCGGAGCTCATACACACGGGCCAGCACTTTTGCCGCGCGACAGCCACCGGACCTCCGTGTGGAGCAATAACACTTTATGTTCCGCTCACATTTCCTCACACAGAGACGCAAATAAGCGAGATTTCAAAGGTCGCGTCTTCACAAAGTTCACTAAGCGCACAACATCATCCAACACAGGACCTAGATCTGCTGGTAAGGTCTTTGCAACGAGGGCCTCACGGTGCAAAAAACAGTGCGTAACAGTAACAGCTGGGTTTCTTTCTTTGACCCTACTTACGAAGCCTTTGATGCGCCCGACCATGGCTGCGGCTCCATCAGTGCAGACACCTGTGCAGTTTTCCCACGTAAGCCCGCTTTTGTCAAGATATTCCGACGTGACCGGAAATATTTCATCTCCTGTTGATTTTTCTGGCAGTGCCTTGCAAAATAGGAAGTTCTCTCTAATGGCTTCTCCATCCACAAAACGCACGTTGGCCAAGAGCTGACAATGTCCACTAATATCCGTCGACTCATCAAGTTGCAAGGCAAATTTCTTACTGATGCGCATCTTTTCCAAAAACAACAGTTTCTATGTCCGCAGACATGTCATCAATACGTCTGGCAATTGTGTTATCTGAGAGAGGCACTTTAGCGATCTCTTTGGCCGCGTCAGGGCCGAGCATCTCATTCACAATGGCTTTACAAGCTGGCAGTATTAATGTTTCTGCCACGGTGTGGGACTTTTTTGTTTTAGCTACGAGTTCAGCAACAAGGTAGCTAGCTTTGAGGGCTCTCTCGTTTACCTTTGTGGTTTTTCTCAAAACAGTTGCCTGTTTCTCATTGTTTGTACGTAAGCGTACAAAATAGTCCATCGACTTGTTTTGAACGGAAGGGTGTTTCGTTTGGAGATGGCGTTTAAGCTTGCTTGGCACCATGGCGCTATTGGATAGCTTCTCACCACACACCAAGCACAGCGGACTCGGTGCCGTAGCATCCCCGGTGAACGTAAATCCAAATGAAAGATAGCTTTCGCTGTATTGCCTCGAGCTCACCGTCTTGTCTTTTTTCTTTTGTCGACCACTCATACTTGGGCCTTCATCTAGGTCAGAATTTTGTCCAGGGCCCTGTTCGGCATTTGCATTTTCCCTTCTCAAAAACTTCTCCATCACTGTCACCTTTTTTTGTTTTTCATCACTGTCACTTGCGCGTCTTGCTTTGATCCCAAACTGTCACTGTCACGTGTCGCGCAGCACTAACTCTATTGTCTTTACAGGTATTTAAATCCCTCTGCTGCCACCCACTGCCATACAAGAGTATTACATTATCTGCGACACTTTATTACAGCACAGACACCCGACAATGGTTAATTAGGTGATATTAGAAAATTTCCCACGGCACACCTGACGATCTCTCGCGGCACACTAGTGTGCCGCGGCACACCGGTTGAAAATCACTGCTCTAGGGATCAATGCAAAAATAACTTCAATACACCATAGCAGCCTTTATTCTTTAACACAACTGTTGAGGTCATCATTTATTGATAAATGTATTATCTTTTTGTTATTTCTATTTGAAAATGACACATCTAGTGTTTAGAATGTCTATTTTACATTCACTCATGTTGAAAGTTTTCAAGAATTACATTGCAGTTGTTTGGGAGGAGGTTATGCCCTCATCGGCAGTAGCTATGGCTACATAACGTGGAATGCAGTTCACCTCTGTAAGCAGCATATTGACCCTCGGTCTACAATGGCTGCTCCACGTCTCTCCCAAACCCAAGAAAACCCGAGATGTAGAGTCAGAGGATGTGTGGGGAAAGCAGATGGAAATGATTGAGTCCAGACCGCTATGCTTCTGATTCCATGAAAATCTCAAGAACAACTTTCCCTTCACTCTGACAATCTTCATTCTTGCTTTGATCATATAACTTATTTGTTTGTTCAATCATTTGAGATGGTTGGCAAAGGTAGAACAGAACAGGAAGCGCCAGACTATTTAAAAACACCTCAAACTGCACTCATAATAATAATAATATGCTCAGGATGTTACTACTTCTTTGATTTAGTCTGTTCTTTGTCTCGGTAGTTTATGTGCTTGAGTACAGCTTGTTCAAACATTTCCACGATACACTGCTCACCGCTTTCACTGAGATACTTTATAGCAGACCATAGCCCAACTGCTCCCTCTTGTGGCCAGTGGGAAACATTTCACAGCCGTTTCAGATGTCAGCAGAACATCAGTGTGATATGACAAACAATGGGAGAAGAGAAACCGAATGGCGCTGACTGTCCTGCAGTTGAATTTAGAGCTAGGAATAGTTTTTCTATAGTACACAAACACATTCAAACAGCATAATTTGAAAATCGGCTGTTCTACATAGATGAATAAAGTTCCCATCCAGTCAGATGTCCATGTGCAAGCCTCCAGATCAGTCTTTGACCACAAGCTGCCCCGGTATGTTTCTCCTGTACAGACATAAAGGCTGGCCCTGAACTGGGCTCACTGCTGCCCAGCACTCTCTCCTCGATGGCTAACCTGTCCAACTGCATGAAAGATCGAAAGGATGAGGAAAGAGGTACGTGTGCTCACTCAATAGTGACATCTGACAATACTGAACCATTGTGGTATTGTATACATGTGATGAAGTGTGTGTGTGTGTGTGTAGGGATTGAACTGGACAAACTGGATACAGAGATGATCAAGCTCCTGGCCTGGCAGAGGATCCAGCAGCTTTTCCCCCCCAAAGTGCCGAGCACTCCGCCTCCCTCAGCCACCAGCGCAGCCCCCAAAACCCCATCACCCTGCCCTGACAGTAAGGCACTAACTTACCTCTGACACTGCTATTCAGTTTGTTTTCACATCTCATTGTCTGACTGAGTCGGGACCCACAGGTTGATTTTATTTGGCTGCCAAATCATTTCATAGTCGTATTTTATTGAAGATGTACTTCTGCAGTACACATTTGAGGCTGAATGTTCATAATTTGATAATTGTAGCGTGCTCATAACCTTAAACCCTGTATGAAAGTCTTGTCTATAGGTTCTTTGCAGATGACATCACACATTGGCTTGCTATCCAGATGGATAGCAAGCCAATGTGCTGGAGGCAGGTTCAATACTGCAGCAATAATGCCACTGGTTTGCGCTGTTTTTGGCCGATCAAATCGGGGGGGAAAACAAGGGCTACTTTCGAGTCCCGAAAAACGTTGTACACAAAGGTGATGAGTTTAAAAACCTCACAGGGAAACGGCGACATACAGATCAAAAACCTCCGTCTGAAGTCTGGAGGAGCGGAGTCATTTTGCTAACTACATAGCGAACTAAAACTGACGGAAAACACAGATGATGGTGGTAAACCAGATGATGGCGTAGAAGAGTCTAAAGGTTTACAACTATTTTGTGAGCGGTTGGGTCCATGACCTCGGAACCAGCATTGAACGACTGCCGTCTTGTTTTTGCGAAAAACAAATCTCCTGGTAGATAGCTAACTAGCTTTCTCCCGCATTAAAAACAATGACACAAACACAGACTAAAAACACGGACCATGGTGGTGATATTACCAGAAATATAGCCAACCACATCTGCGATATTGTCACCTGTTTGTTGTTTATTCGGCAGCAAGTGTTTCGCAGTTTTAGCTCGCTGTTTCCCAGCAGCTAACTATCTATTGTTATTGATTTGTTTTTAGCGATGCTAGCTACCCGGGCAAAAACAAGACGCCAGTCATTCAATGCTACTTTGGTTCTCGAGCCTCTAGACTCTTGCACGCCTTCATCTGGTGAGCGGTGTAGTAGGAGGTCTGGAGGACGAGGTCATTTGTAATGTCGATCTCCTCCACACGGGCAAATCAATCAAGTTGTGGGAAATATCGCTCTACTTCATTTTGTAGGGATCACATTCGATATATGTTTCTATTTTCTGGCGATACCTGCTGCGTGCAGCCTTCAACCCTGTTATGTATTCACTTTCCTCCATTACCAATTTGCCCAGTATATAGAGTACCGGTAATCACTTTTTGCCCTCCATCTGAATTACGCGACTCATAAGTCACGTGATTGCAAACAAGCTAGATTTTGTTTGGTCAGTCTGTAATTGTCAGCTTATACTACCTCTATGCAGGGTAGGAAATTCACATATTTGTTTGGGGGGCAATTTTTGCCCCCACTAACTGAAATCCAGGGGCATTTTCAAAAAATTGGGGGCACTTTTTTGAAACTTCTGAAATAACATTTAACCTTTGTTCAAAATAATAAATATACTTATTTAGGCTTACAGTATATGAGCAATTGTCATCAAATGGCAATAAGACTATTAGGCAGTAGTCTACAGATTCAAAATGTTTTCATCGATTTTTTTGAACAAAAAACAAACATAAATCAAACAATCACTTTCAATTTTATTCTTATTTCTTTGTGGTTATTTATTGTTATTAAATGTTTTAAACAACTATTAACAATTATTAAGTCAACGATGCCTTGATTACATATACATCAGTCATTGTATGGAATTATTGAGAAAAACATTTTTATAGCACCTTCAAAATAAAAAAATGTGCCATTTGAAGGTACAAATTTAGTTTTTACAAAGTAAAATATCTTAATTGACTGTCAGTCAGGTATTATTCATTTCCAGAAACCCTCAAATCAAAGAATGAACACTTTACGCACAATTTAGGTGTATTTTCCCTTTAACTCACGAGATGCAGGTAGCATGTTTTATAGTTAATGTGAATATAATTCATTTAATCAAATTTACATTATGCATAAACCGGATGTTCGTCTGAAGAAACCGGATGTTGTCTCACGTTAATCTTTCCGTTAACTTCCAAAGTCCTTCGCTTGCTCCCGATCTGCGCCGTTTGAATGAGTTTACCGTGGATTTCAGGATATAGGTGTACTCAAATGTAAGTGTCTGCTGAGTTGACCGCAGTCACAGGTCTGATTAAGAAGCGCTCCATTTTTTTTATTCGTTTAGAAAGTTCGGGGGCATTTTTTGCCCCTCTCCTAGTGATATCAGGGGCAAAATGATATTTCTTAGGGGCAGTTTTGCCCTCGTGTATTACCGACGCTGCCTCTATGGACAGTGAGCTCATGTGCCTCCATTGCTGGTAAGAACATAACTATGGAATAGTTTAAAGCTTCATTCATCATGATAACCAATCTTTTGTAGATTCAACTACTTCCCAGATGCTGTCTTAATAATCGGACCCATTTTTATCAAAGATGACACTAATTTAAGACATCAATTTCCATATTGTTGTGTGACGGAATCAACAGAATGACATTGGCTGGCTGGAAAAGGGGAAAGAAAATGCAAAGTTTTAGATTTAGTTTTGAATTTTAAAATTGTCGTATAGTTTATTTTGCACAAATTAGTTGTTTGGTCTGAAAAGAATTTTTCTGAGGAGAAGGGAAAAAACAATAGCCTGTTAACTCTAGATGTCTCATTTATAAAGTATTTAACATGTTTTCAATAACATGAAATGGCAGTAAAAACATAATTTACACACTTAAGACCTAGAATGAATTGGGTCGTGATACTTTGTAAATTTTTAATTTTTTTTAAGTGGGTCCCTAGAAAAATGATTAGAGTGTAATGATGAGAGTGTAAAGGTGTGATTTAATGTCTAATATAGAGACTTTTCTGAAAGTATTTCCAAAGTTCACAAGCTGAATCTCTTCCTACCAGCTCAGAAGAAGGTGCAGGCCCGAGCTGTCTTCTACCCTCTGACAGGAAAAGGAGGAGCTGTCAGCATGTGCTATAGGACATTATACATAGGATCAGGTAAGACATGCTGACTGATCACAGTGACAATTGCCCGCTGTACGTGCTTCTGCAGAGTGACGTGTTAACAGGTGCACTGATATGTGTTGTTGTTTTTTAACCCCGGTGCTGGGATGGTGAGCAATTTGATAATTGTCAAATACTTTGATACCAACTGAAATGTGTCTGTAGCACCAAGTATAGAAAATTGGCCTCAAGTGCTTGCTCAGTTTCATGCTTGTATCTTAATTTCAAATAATGTAATTTCTTTCGGAAAAGTTTTTTTTGGAGCTGCCAAACCTTCATGGCTTGTGACCCTTCTTTTAACCCTCTGATTACAAGATGGGTCAAAAGTGACGCACGTGAATGATTTAATTTTATATTTTTGCCTGTTATGCATTATAACTCAATATTTAATTATATTCCTCAAACTGGAGATGCACCCGACGATTTTCAGCTGATGGGCCATGATCGGCAAGTCAGTCTCATATTTCATAAAGCTCGCAACTAGGCCAAACTACAAGCCCAAATAGGCCGTGGAAGAACAACCTTCAACACTTGTGGAACAACTAATTTAATCAGACACTAGATTGCAATTCCTTCCCATGCATGGTGGTTAGAGATTTTTTTTTTAATCAAACAAATATTTGCTTCTCATTTCGCCACTAAAAGGACACACTAGAGGGCCCTGCATCTCATTTTCTACACTAGAAGTGCACCCTAAACTGCTGTGCATCAAGTTGTGTCCACTAGAAGTGCACCCACTCTAGATGGGTCGGGCCTTTGGCTGGAAAAAAAAAAATCCTGTGCTTTTATTTTGAAGGGGATTTTTATGCACCGGAGTGCCGTCTGTTCACACTCCTTAACAATATTTGGTGTTAATGCCTTGTAATGCTAATATCAGCACAGGATAAACTGAAAACCATACCTCTGTCAAATGACACTATAAGAAGGCGAATTGAAGACATGCCGGATGACATCAAACAACAGATCACAGCTCGAATTTTGGCAAGTGGTCATTTTCCATTACAAATGGACAAATCTACAGACATCACAAACAAAGCAGTTTTACTGGTTTACGTGAAGCATGTGTGGGACGGGGACTTACAGGAACACTTTCTCTGCACAAGAGAGCTCCCTACACTACGACTGCAGAGGACATCTTCAGCTCAGGTTCAATCTGCACCATCTTTTCATCAAATACATTTGAGAAGTTGAACATTTTCCTCGATTTGGCTTGCCATTAAGGGGTGATGGTGGGTCCCGCAGCCAGACCAGTTGAGAACCACTGGTCAAATGGTTTTCTCCAGTTGAAAAGCACCCGGGGGGCCCTGCATCACGTTTTCACAATTAGAAAGGCACCCTATAGGGCACTTTATAGTCTTTTATCTACCACAGACGCATCCAGGAAGGTACCCCTGCAGTGTTTTTATTTTCTAAAATTGGGCACCAGGCTACATAGATTTATTCATTTATGAACTCAAATGAATATATTTCGAAGTATTCATTTTTTTTACAGCCAGAATTGCTGCAAAAAGAAATGTTACACCAGTATGATTTGTTTTGTCTCTTTTCAGAAAACAAATATATTGTTGACTTTCATCCTGGCGGGTCATTTTGATACAAGTAAAGTGTAAGTTTCCCTTGAGATGAGTAAACCAAATTTCTCTCGACATAGCAAGACAGGAAATGATGAATAGAATGACTTGTAATAATAAAAACAAAATAATGAACTATTTCTTAAAGTCCTGTGTGATATCATCATTTTACATTACATTACAGTTGTCTATTAAATCATATAGAAACTGAACATGGATCATTTTTTGACCATGCTGTGCATTAAAATGTTTTGAAAGTCTTGTGCATCAGAGGGTTAAGGGAAGGAGTGTGTACTTGACAGCTTGGACATTTTATGTGTCTGAATTGCCAGCAGTTGAACTCAAGAGTGACCTCATTCGAAACATTTTTAGCGGCTTGAAGAGGTATAATTATCTAGTATTTCACAATAAGAAATAAAATACTACAGAAAAGTAAATAAACATTTTGATGGAGCAGAAATGTGTATTTCCTGTCCTGGCAATGACTTCATGAACCCTCAGACGGAGCTTGGTACCGACCCCAAGTTGGGAAACACTTTTTTGAAAGAAAGAAAGGGGTTTGTTTAAAAATGTGTTTTGTATTTCTCAAAGTAAGGTATTCACAAAAGTATTGTTTTGGTATCTGTACCAAAATGCGGATACTGTATTGGCAATCATATCGGACAATGCCCACCCTGGCTACTGAATTTGATGACCGTTCATACATTGTACTCATGTTTTCATTTTCTAAGACAATTCAAGACATGATGATAGGGCAAAATAAATGTTAAGTGTCTCCTTTTCTTGGTGGAACAATTTTATAATGGAATTGACAACACTAAAACTGTCAACAATGTATTTGAACTCTGTCTTAGATGAGCATTATTGAATTTTTCCATATAACTGAAACTCCCTACTATTCTAATGTTTTTGTAAAGGTGCTGACATGGACGTGTGCCTTACAAATTATGGTCGTTGCAACTACATATCGGGGAAACACGCCTGTATTTTCTATGATGAGGTATGTGCTTTTGAACTGCTGTACTGCTTAAATGTATGTTATTGTACTCTACCATAATTCTCCACCTCTGCCTATTAAACACATTAGGTTCTGTTGTTGATTGTGTGTCTGTCCTTTTCAGAATACCAAGCATTATGAATTGCTCAACTACAGCGAGCACGGCACCACAGTGGACAACGTCCTCTACTCGTGTGATTTCTCAGATAAGGCTGCTCCATCTCCACCAAGCGGGCTGGTGGCCAAAGTCCAAGGCATCATACGTCAGTACATGTCATTCTCACACACTTTCTCCAGCATTCACAGTGCACGCAGTTTGGAGGGTCATCAGTGACGCTGTCAGAGCAATTGTGCAACAGAGGCGCCAGAGAAGATTTGACCTGTGCTCTTTCAATGTCAAAAAGCACAGCTGACATCTTCCTCAGTGCCTTGTGTCAAAGACAGGATGATGCTTGTGTTGGAAACGTTATAAAATACACACACACTGAAGAGGTACAATTCATGGTACGGCAGGAGTGAACCAACTACCGGTAGTATCGACGCAGCTTGTTCAGAACCTCGACTGAGGTGGTACCAGGTACTATCCACAACTTTTGTTTGTGGAAAACCCAAAAAGGCAGATTGAGTAGAGCCGTGCCACACACCATGCCGATGAAATGCTGCATAAGACTTTATTGACGTGACATCTGTATTGCC
Source organism: Melanostigma gelatinosum (assembly GCF_949748355.1). Classification (NCBI taxonomy): domain Eukaryota; kingdom Metazoa; phylum Chordata; class Actinopteri; order Perciformes; family Zoarcidae; genus Melanostigma; species Melanostigma gelatinosum. Next base: position 26,055,529 of record NC_136640.1, read on the forward strand.
ACTTGCTGCCATCATCTAATGGCATAAAAACCCTGCATCCCTTTTCTCTTTACTTTTAGGCAGCATTTCCACTGCATGGTACGGTTCGACTCAACTTGCTTAGAACCGTTCTTTTTTGGGTTTTCCATTTGTAAAAGTTGCGACTAGTACCTGGTGCCTGGTGCTTTTTTTGGTATCGCATCGGTCAAGATGCCAAGCAACCTGAGCTGATACTAAAAGATGGAGGTTAAACACCGCAGACCACTGATTAGTCAGAGAGAATCCTTACTAGCACATCTAGCAAATATAGAACATCCTGCACAAACTTGCCATTTTTAAATAGCCACGTCATATAGCGAACCACTCAAACCAGATTTTTTGTAAAACTGCAAAACTACGCTGTAGTCGATTGACAAAGTATAGTCATTCCTCTGTTTGGTTGCTAATGAGAGGATGCAGCGAGACTACACACTGTGTTGTATTGACGATGATGATGTGGCAGCTTCACACAGTGTTGCTATGACAATCAGCTAACAATCCCGGCTACATTGAGGGGGGACTATCTGCAGTGGAAAATTCAATTGAGAAAAGTACCTGGTACTGAAAGCAAGTTCTCCCTGTGTTCTCGGTGCAGGTCGCAGTAAGAAGCGCGAGGATGACGAGGGTCCCAGCTCTGTGATGGGTCTGTTGCCGGCTGGTGGAGTGATGAGCAGCCAGCCTCAGGGCAGCGCCGAGCTGTCGTGCAGCTGTAAGGGAAGCAGCTCCAGCCTGATTGGAGGCAGCGGGGCGGGTTGGGAGGGCACGGCCCTGCTCCACCATGGCAGCTACATCAAAGTGGGTTGCCTCCAGTTTGTCTTCAGCATCACAGAGTTCGCCAGTAAGCAGCCCAAAGAGGAGCAGACCACAGCGCCTGCCGCCAGCACCGCCCCCACCACCACCACCACACCACTACCCAACACTGCCACAGTGAGCAGCCCCTCCAGCCAGGATGAGACCGACACTGAGACTGTCCCTCCCCACCAAGTGCCCCTACTGCGCTCCGACTCTATTCCATAACCTGCCCAGGAAAACCCACCCACCCTCCTTTGTTTTGCACCTTCCGAGTCACAATGAAGGGGAAGTTGCACAGCTGGTTGGTCAACAGGGAAAAAGTTTATTTTTTCATTTTTAATGGTTTATATCTTTGCATGAACTTGAAGTATTATTGACAATCTCTTCTGTTTTTGAATGACTGACCAGTAACCCTCTGTTCACTTCAGACCCTTAGGACTTTGAGCGAACATTATTGATGCTCAACTTTTCTTTTGCCAGTATATTGGTCATGTATGGTGTAACATTATTTTGTCTGTCTGCCCATTTAGCACAAACCTTTTATTTTGTAGTATTGAATTCCATACATTCTACTTTCTTTTGCTGCTTTTGCACCATTGGTAGCTATATATGTATGAAAACATACATGCTTACACACTATATGTATATATAATGTAAATATATATAATTCATTGCTTCTCAATTGGAGAGACATTGGATTTCATGTAGATTTACCATTGTTTGGTTTTTAACTGTACAGTTCATGGAATTTGTGATACTGTGTAGAGTACCAGAAGTTTTGTGATAAAGCTTGTTCTTAGTCTGTACTTTCCGCTGTAGTCAAAGTGTAAATACCGTATTGTTTTAGCACTCATTTTAACATCTTGTGCTGCTCTGTATATAAGCACTCTTTGTCTGTACCTGCTTGTCTGTTCAAACATGTAAATACAGAAAGATTTTCTAAGAACAAACTCAAAGGATTTGTGTCCTCTGTTGTTTTTTTGGCTTTTGTAGGGCCTCTATGGACTTAGAGTTACTACTGGTAAAGGTTATGACTGAGTATTGAAAGTGTTTGGGGAAAGGCTTGTGATTAATGTCATGTTGCTTGAAAAGGTCACGTAACGAGGGGAAAGTAGATTGCAGAGGTTGTGGCTGGTTTAGGGCAGACAGTGGAAGTGCTTTTTGACACTTGAGTCGCTATATAGACAGTTGAGATAAATTCTATCCTTTATTGCATCAAATCGTTCTTAAAGTTAAGAATGAGTCGAGTGCATACAAGTTCCTGAGTGTCAAAGTGAAATTTGGGCATTTTTTTCACTACCCTATTTTACGTCTACATAATGTTTATGTCTATGTGCAGAATGTATTTGAGATGTGGTGTGATGTAGGAGCGAAGGAGAACACACAAGCTTATTCTATATATTTATTGTTGGACTGTGGATGCTGGGAGCCATGTGCACAGCTGGGACACAGTTGTTCCTTTTGTTCTCCCTGGGAACAAACAAATAGACAACTGCAGTGAGTGACTAATTGAACATGTTTCGTTATATTTCGCTTTCTGTGTATTGTGTCACGTGACATGTAGCCGGAAGACGACACTGTTGAGAGAGGAGTGCTGGGAAGAGTTTGTGTTGGACTACAGAAAGCGTAGCTTAGTGTTATCTAGAAGATTTTCAATCTCATGGCTGATTTCTGCAACAATTTCTCTCAGAGCATTTCAGAACGAGATAAAACTTCAAACCTTGAATGTTCAGAAGTTTAATAGATTGGAAATCCAAAACAGAATGGTAAAATATTAATTTTCACCCATGCCCTTTGTCTTTGCTCAAGTTTAGATAAGTCAGTTGAGGAAAATCTCGGTCGCACTTTATAACTACACACTATGAAGCATTAGTTAAGTATGAGTCAACACTTAATTCATCATTTATAAAGCATTGTTCCTACATTAATAATTCATTAGTATGCAGTTCATAACAGTTGTAAATGTTTCATTCTTGATCAATAAGCCCGTATATTATGTGCTTAATTATTGTGTTTTCATACTTTATAAATGATGGATTCCCCATTTGTAAAAACCAGTTATTAAGGAGTTGTAGATGATTAATAAGATAATTTATGAAGTGTTAGTAAATGATTAATAACTTATTTAGATGTACATTATTCATGCTTTTATATATGTAATGGTTAGGGACTGTTAATATATGCTTTACAAACGCATATTAATACTGCAATTCATGATTAATTCATGATTTATTAAGGTAGTTACTACTCGTTAGTAAAGTGTTTTATGTGACCTCATCTAAAGTGAGGACTATTTATGCCTTATAAAGCATTTATAAATGGCATTGAAAGGCCAGCAGTGCCTCAAAACACAGTTTTTGAACAGAACAGGCAAATAGACACAACAAAGTGATCAAAAACATTAATATTTATTGCAAGATGCAAACAATATACTGTTAAATACAAACCACCTATAGTTCCGCTCGGCCGGGGAAAGGCGGCGAGAGAAAAAAGCACACGGGCGGAGCTTAGAGTCAGTGGTTGAGCGTTGTGACTATACTGCTCCTACTCCGGTGTCGGAGGCGTCCACCTCGACCACGAACTGGCGGCTCTCATCCGGCTGTACTAGGATGGGGGCTGATGTGAATCGTTCCTTGAGGATGTTAAGTGCTCGGTTGGCCTCGGGGGACCAGGAAAAATCCACCTCAGAGGAGGTGAGTCTGGTTAGGGGTGACGCCGTCTGACTGTAGTTCTGAATTAACCGGCGGTAGAAGTTTGCAAACCCAAGGAACTGTTGGCGCTTCTTCCGGTTAGAGGGGACCGGCCACTCGGTGATCGCCTTAACCTTCTCCGGGTCCTTGGGAAACTGACCCTCCTCAATGATGAAACTGTACGGAGGTGACATGGAATTCACATTTCTCGGCATTGAAGAGTTGGTTCTCCAGTAAGCGCTGAAGGACCTGACAGACATGGTGGCAATGTTCCTGTAGGTTCGAGGAGTAAATCAGAATGTCGTCGATGTAGACAAACACAAACCGGTTGAGAAAATCCCTGAGCACGTCATTCACCAAAGCCTGGAAAACGGCTGGTGCATTTGTAAGTCCGAATGGCATGACCAGGTACTCGAAATGTCCCAGGGAGTGTTGAAAGCGGTCTTCCACTCGTCCCCCTCCCGTATCCGAACCAAGTGGTAGGCATTGCGGAGGTGTAGCTTGGTGAAAATCGTGGCTCCGGGTAGGGATTCAAAAGCAGAGTTGAGTAGGGGTAGCGGATACTTGTTCCGGGTGGTGATCTGGTTTAACCCTCGGTAGTCGATGCAAGGAAGGAGACTCTTGGCCACGAAGAAAAACCCCGCTCCCACCGGGGAGGATGATGGGCGGATAATTCCACCAGCAAGGGAGTCTGTGATATAGGTCTCCATCGCCTCGCGTTCCGGTCGGGAAAGGTTGCATAGTCGGCTAGAGGGCAGGGTGGCGCCGGGCATATAGTTCTATGGCGCAATCGTAGAGTGGCAGGGAAAGGGTTCGTTCCTTGTTGAATGCCTCGCTGAGATCTGCATACTCTAAGGGGACCGAGGTGAGATCAGTTCCGGTTGTAGGGGTGTGGAGAGAAGAGGTCTGCCGGGGAATGGCGGACTTGAGGCACCTCGAAAGACATCTAGGGCTCCAACCGACGATTCTGTTTCCTGCCCAGTCTATCTGTGGGTTGTGGTCCAGGAGCAAAGGATGGCCCAGAACCAGAGGCGGCAGGGGCGTAGAGAAGATGTAAAAACAGATCTCATGTTGGTGGTTTCCTGATACAAGCAGGGTAATAGGGCAAGTCCGGTGCGTGACATTGGTCAAACGACTTCCATCCAGGGCGGTCGCCTGAAGAGGGCATTCCAACTCCTCCAAGGGAATCCCATGAGCGAAGGCCAAGGAGGAGTCCAAAAAACTCTGTTCTGCTCCAGAGTCAATGCGGGTCAAGATGGTAGAGCACCGGACGGCAGGCATAACTTAGCTGGTAGTGTGAGACGGGACTTTGAACGGGGAAGTCGGATGGAGTTGCTCGCCAGTATTCCCACTCTTACTGGCGAGCCCTCTCTTTTGGTCGCACCGGACAGACAGGGATGAATGAATTTTATTTATATCGCGCTTTTCACAGACAATAATATCACAAAGTGCTTAACAGAGCAGACATTTAAAAGCATAAAAAACACAATGTGACCCTAGGGTCAATAAATTATATACATAGAAAAGTAAAAAATGTAATAAAAAATAAAATAAAAAGCAGAGGAGAGTGGACTAATAATATGCCTGATCATGGGGACAAACTCCTCTGGAGCAATAACTAGGACCCCCGTCTTAGAGTCGTTGAGTTGCAAGCAGTTTTCTGCCATGCAGTCTCTGATGGCATTGACACAGTCCAGGAGCCTAGTTAATGTGAATGCATTGCTGGGTTTGAATGACAGATGGAGTTGGATATCATCTGCATATAAGTGATAGGACACATTAAAGCTTTTTATAATCGGCCCCAAAGGTAACAGATAAAGGGAAAATAACAGAGGCCCCAGAACCGAGCCCTGCGGTACACCACAAGACAGGGGAGAGGTAACAGACACAAAATCACCCACAGAGATCACCCAGATATGCCCACCCAATCACGTAGCCTCTTAATCAGGATGTTATGGTCTCCAGTGTCAAATGCAGAACTGAGGTCCAGAAGAACTAACACAGAGCAGTCACCTGCATCAGCTCACATGAGAATGTCATTTGAAACCCTCAGGAGAGCGGTTTCAGTAGAGTGTTGCTTACGAAACCCAGACTGGAACTTGTCGTACATGTTGTGCCTCTCCAGTGCAGCAGTAAGTTGTTTGGCCACCACTTTCTCTAACATTTTGGACAAGAAAGGCAGTTTTGATATGGGCCTGTAGTTCATGGGCAAAGCTGGTTCTAAGTTAGGTTTCTTTAATATGGGCTGGATAGTGGCATGTTTGAAATAGGAAGGGACAATTCCTGTAGACAATGAGGAATTGACAGTAGATGTTACTGCAGGGCCAATAGTTAGCAGAACTTTCTTAAATAGAGAGGATGGTATTATATCCAGAGGGCAAGATGATGGCTTTGTTTTGTTAATTAAGTCCATCAGGATACATCAGGATACGTGCGGGGCTGTTGGTTAAACACAAACGTCGTCTGGAGCAGGAAACCTCTACATGCCCTCATGTCTCCATGGAAAGGTTCACGAGACGGAACAGATGACTCACGGACCAGTTGAATCCAGGGGGGAGGGGCGGGGCAGTCCCTGCACCATGCTGCCGATCTCAGCCACCTGAGACCCGATGGCTTGCTGAGATCCCCGCATATCATGTAGCCAGATGGTGTTGCTGTCCCAGAAGAACTCCTTGGTTTGTGATCGCCACCTGCAGGGGATCTGCAGGTGGAGATCCTGCTGCGGCTGCTGGGTCCATAGTTATGGTCAGTCCATTCAGTTATGATGTGGTGTGTTCACGGACCCAAATGCAGACTCAGGCAGCAGAGTTCTATTTCAAAACAAAGATAATTAATTTTTCTCAGTCAAGGGAAAAGACAGGAAATGGACAAAGTCAATAGGAGGCGTCTCCACGCCTCCGCACGGTTCCAAGCCGGAAAGTGGCTAATCCTACTGAGCGGCAGACGAAGTCGACAGGAAAACTGTCAAACGTCAATACGGAGGCGCGTCCTCGCGCTCCGCTCGGATCCTAGCCGGGAGGTGGCAGGTCCGCGTCCGCGGCTGGCAGGCAGTCTGGATCGTCTGTGTGACACCCGAGGCTCGACACAGGAACGCCAAGACTAAACAGTTGATCTCCGAGGAACGAAATGGAAGGCTTCTTCGTACAGGTGAAAACCAGAGGCTCGACACTGGATGGCAGGCAAGTTGAAAAAACAAAATGGATCGTTAGTAGCGGATCTTCAGAGAGTGAACAAACGGACTACTCACGGGTCGGAATACCAGGTAGGTAAACGGATGGACTGACAACTGGGATGAGAGTAACAGGAGTATTTATGTCAGCTGGAGGCGATCACAGGAGATGAGGCACAGCTGTGCCTACGGAGAGAGGCGCGGCAGTGGGCGGGACTCTTAGGAGGACACTACTGAGGGAAATACAGCAGAGTTAGACATAAATCCTCACAGTAGGTAAGTAAACGGATTTTAAATTCAATTCTAGATTTTACAGGGATCCAGTGCAGAGAAGCTAATACAGGAGTCATATGATCTCTTTTCTTAGTTCTTTTTGGTGCATGAGCTGCAGCATTCTGAATCAGCTAGAGAGATTTAAGAGACTTATTAGAGCAGCCTGAAAATAAGGAATTGCAGTCATCTAGTCTAGAGGTAACAAATGCATGAACTCATTTCTCTGCATCGATTTGAGACAGGATGTGCCTGATTTTTTAAATATTACGTCGGTGAAAAAAGGCAGTCCTACAAATTAGTTTTATCTGAGAGTTAAAAGGTAACTCCAATGCCATCTAGAGAAACTATATCATTAGATTACTGATGTCAGAGGTGTTCTGGGTCTACTAGAATAACTTCAGTTTTGTCTGAGTTTAACATCAGGAAGTTGCAGGTCATCCAGGTTTAAGACATGCTTGCAATTTAGCAAGCTGGTCGGTTTCATCTGGTTTGATCGATATATATAATTGAGTATCATCTGCATAGCAATGAAAGTTTAGAGTGTTTTCTGATAATATTGCCTAAAGGAAGCATATATAAGGTGAACACGATTGGTCCAAACACAGAACCTTGTGGAACTCCATAACTAACGTTGGTCTTCATCGAGGCTTCATCGTTTACATACAAACTGAGATCGATCCGATAAATAGTATCCAAACCAGTTCAGTGCGGTTCCTTTGATGCCAATATGATGTTCTAGTCTCTGCAACAGGATGTAATGGTCAATGGTGTCGAAATGCAGCACTAAGGTCTAACAAGACAAGTCCTTTGAACAGAGACAAGTCCTTTGTCTGATGCAATTAGAAGGTTATTAGTTATTTTTACCAGGGCTGTCTCTGTGCTATGATGCTTTCTAAATCCTGACTGAAAATCCTCAAATAAACTATTGTTACGTAGAAAGTTACACAACTGATTCGCAACTGCTTTCTCAAGGAGCTTAGAGAGGAAGGGAAGGGCAGAGATCGGTCTATAGTTGGCCAACACCTCTGGATCGAGAGTGGGCTTCTTAAGAGGTTTAATTACAGCTACTTTGAAGAACTGTGGTACATGGCCTGTTAGTAAAGACAGGTTGATCATATCTAGTAAAGACGTGCTAATTAATGGTAGCACGTCTTTAAGCAGTCTAGTTGGTATAAGAGACAGGTAGAAGGTTTAAACGTAGGAATTGTTGAAGTCAATCTGTCAAGGTCGATGGGAGTAAAGCCATCTAAATATATATCAGGGTTTACAGCTGTTTCTAAGCTTACCCTATTTGCGGAAAGATCGGTACTAGTCGAGGGCAGTACATTGTTAATGTTCTCTCTAATAGTTATAATCTTATCATTAAAGAAGTTCATGAAGTCATTACTACTGAGATCTATAGGGATATTCGGCTCAACAGAGCTGTGACTCTCTGTCAGCCTGGCTACAGTGCTGAAGAGAAACCTGGGGTTGTTCTTATTTATCTCTATTAATGATGGTCTGGCATTACGGAGGGTCTTCTTATATATCTTAAGACTGTCTCGCCAGACCAACCGAGATTCTTCCAAGTTATTGGAACGCCATGTTCTTTCAAGTTTTTGCGATGTTTGCGGGTTTACCATGGAGCGAACCTCCTTTGTTTTACTAACTTCTTTTTTCAAGAAGCAATATAGTCTAGTGTCCTTCTCAGTGAGGTTGTAGCACTATTGACAAGATGATCAATCTGGGTCGGACTAAAGTTATCACAGGAGTACTCTGTTATGTTGAAGCATAATTTAAAAACAGCAACATATTCAAATTTACAATAAAATTTGGTAGACAAACAAACAGGTAACAGTACTTTAAAATATGTATATTGTAAAATTGCATTATCCATTCAAGGCCAATGCCTAACCTCAACCATTAAAGGTAAATGACTAACCTTAACCATTCAAGGTCATTTCTAACCTCAACTATTCAAGGTCAATTTCCAACCTCAAACATTTGAAACATGATTTTATTCGAGTCGTCATTGTAGGAGCCAAATTGAATGTGATGTTAAATATTCATTTGTATTTACATGTTTAACTGTAATCACATCTGTTTCTACCTTGAATGTTACAAGGATGTCGTTATAATTTGTTATAGAAAGAAATACACGTAAGTGACAGATAACTGGCCCTTTAAGGACACTGTGACAGTTACTGACGGTGGTGAGTAATATCTGAGGCAGTATGGAGCGGCACAGTTTTCCGACCATGTTTGGGATCGTGTTATAAAACGTGTTAAAGGGAACGATCTACGTGGATAACCTGTGGATACGTATAGTAGGTCGATGTAATCAGCATACTTTTAGGAGAAAGGAAGTTGATTGACTGACTTGTACGAAGGAAATGGATCAATAAAACACGTATTGCTTTTCATCTACGAGCGGCGTCGGTGTGAGATATGTGCAAAAGACAAGAAACACGCGTCAACTAAAGGTTTACTTACTGCTAAAGATTTGGACGCTACATAAGTCGGAAAACTCGCTCCTCACGGAAAGGAAAGGATTATCGATGACGCGGAAATTACGACGCGAGGTGCCAGGCTACAGTTTTGGACAGACTCCGGTAAGCATGTGCTAATAAGCTAGCTTGCTTGGTGCTGGTGATCGTGGAGTGTTATGCTGGTAGCGTAACTCTAGGAGCTGTCAATCAAGTTCACGTGGATAAGGTGCATTAACAGTATTACTGCGAAGCAAAAGGAACCGATTGAAACGCTATTATGGAAGAAGAAGAGTTTGTCATAGGGAAAAGGCAAGTGATAATGACAGAGAAGGCTGTAGATGAAAGAAGGAATAAGCTAATACAGCAAAGACGGAGTAAGCTAGCTCAACTAATGAGCAAAACCAGGGAAATAGAGCGACTACGGGAGGAGGATCCTGATGTTAGCACTATAAAACGAAAACTGAGAGTTGACTATGAAGGGTTACTCAGAGACTTTGAAGAGAAGAACTATGCTCTGAAACAGTTCCTTACTGAGGAGGAATACATGAATGATCAGCTTTGTTGGTTTGAACCTAAAGCACATGAGGCCAACGTTTTCATTGCTAAAACTGAAAGATGGATAGAGTTGTTTGATGAACGTGCTGAGCAAGCAAAGCTATGTGATGATGAAATCAAGCCCTCGGATAGCATATCCACGATACTGTCTACCACGAGTAGAAAGAGTAAGAAACATGGATCAGAAAGTGGGAGTTCTGTGTCATCCACAGCATCATCTATTCGCCTTAAAGCAGAGGTGGAAAGAGCTACATTGCTGGCTAAGGTCACCACATTAAAACGAAAACAAGAATTGGAAAGACAGGAAGCTGAATTAAAGGCTAAAAGAGAGGAGTTGGAGTTGAACATTGCTTTAGCAACTTCAGATGCTAAGCTTAAAGTGTTGGAAGATTTTGGCATTGGACGCATGTCGATAGTCCATTCAACGCCAGGAATAAACTATGTCAGAGAAAACTTAGCATCAAGAGAAGGGCACGAGCATCGCAGCCATGTGGAAACTGGTCCAGTTCATCTTCCTAACCCACAGCCAAGCGATTATGGTCGTTCAGTGCAGCCACCCAGGAACGCTGAAATCAGTGGCAATGTTGTGGAGACATTGTGCAGTGTTATGCAGCAGCAAGCCAACATCTCAGAGCTAATGATGAAGCAGCAAAAAGGATCAACTTTGCCGCCGTTGGACATTCCCACCACCTTTAAAGGAGATCTGCTCGATTACCATCTGTTCATAAGGGCCTTCGAGCATGGAGTAGAGGACCGTACTGATAATGCCAGGGATAGGCTCTACTATATGGAGCAGTTTACTAGCGGTCAGCCCCGAGAGCTAATTAGAAGCTGCCTCCACATGGATCCTGAGAGAGGATACAACAAAGCCAAGCAGCTTCTCAAGGAACAGTTTGGAAATGAGCACAAACTTGCCGTGGCCTACATTGATAAAGCCTTAAATTGGGCTCCCATCAAACCTGAGGACGGTGAGTCTTTAAACGCCTACTCACTTTTCCTTACTGGATGTTGCAATGCCATGATGAACATTAGCTACCTGGAAGAAATGAACAATGCTGCCAACATGAAAGCCGTTGTCACAAAGCTACCTTACAAGTTGAGAGAAAGATGGAGGGGAATCGCATGTGACATTCAGGAACGGCAGGACAGGAAAGTAAACTTTAAAGACCTTGATGACTTTATCCGTAGACAAGCCAAAATCGCTACGCATCCAATATTTGGCGATATAAGGGATAGCCAATCAGCTAAGTCAGCTACAAAGGTGCATGCAGAGGCAAAGACACATGATTGGAGAAGCAAGAAAACATTCACTACAAGCGCAATGCACATAGACCACAAGGTTAAAGACTTTGAACCAAGCATGCAAAGGGGTCCCACCGACATTGTGGCAAAAAACTCATGCATGTTTTGTAAAGGACAACACAGCATAGACTCATGTAAAATGATGAGAGGGAAGCCACACAAAGAAAAAATTGAATATTTGCGTCGCAAAGGACTGTGTTTCAGCTGTTTAAGGCATGGACATATGAGCAGGAGCTGCAGTGAAAGGCTTTGCTGCCAGGTGTGTTCTTTAACACATCCCACACTCCTGCATATGAAAAGACGAGACGATGCAACTGAACAGGAAAGCAAAGCTACCGACAATACAGAGAGAAGTGGTGGTCTTCCAGTCACTAGTGCAATGGTATGTGCTGGAAATAAGCTATGTGGAGTCACTGGGGCCGGCGAAGAAGAGTGCATACTCTCAATAGTTCCTGTCCGAGTCAAAACAACAAAAGGAAACAAAACAGTGGAAACGTATGCTTTCCTTGATCCAGGAAGCACGGACTGCTTCTGCACAGAAAAGTTAATGAACCAACTTAAAGTCAGTGGAAGGAGAACAAGCATCTTACTGAGAACGATGGGCGATGAAAGACCTGTTGACACTTACGAGGTGTCCGGCATAGAAGTCAGTGATCTGTCTGAGGACAACTTCATTGAGCTCCCAAATGCCTTCAGTAGAAAAAACATTCCTGTAAACAAAGAGAACATTCCACGTCAAGAGGATTTGAAAGGATGGTCTCACCTTAAAGACGTGAGCATTCCTGTAATCAATGCAGATGTCGGATTGCTCATCGGAGCTAATGCGCACAAGGCCATGGAGCCATGGCAGGTTGTGAACAGTGTCAACAACGGACCCTACGCCACAAGAACTAGGCTAGGATGGACTGTAAATGGACCATTAAGAGGAAGTAGTGCTCACCAGCAGGGAAAACAATGCAAGGTTTCATCAAACCGCATCTCAGTAACAAGACTTGATGACCTGTGGCAGCAGCAATTTAAGGTGGATTTCCCTGAGAGGGAAAAGGATGAACAGGTCGAGATGTCCAGAGATGATCATTGCTTCATGGACATGGTCACCAGATCAGCAAAGCTTCTGGATGGGCATTACAGCTTGTGTCTACCACTAAAGAACCGGATGGTCAACATGCCAAACAACCGTAAAGTAGCTGAGCAAAGAGCACTTAACCTACGGAGGAAGTTCAACAGAAATCCAAGCTATCAACTAGAGTACACTGCCTTCATGACTGACCTCATGGAAAAAGGTTATGCTGAGCAACTATCAGACGATGAGCTTCAAGGCAATGTGGATAAAGTCTGGTATATACCCCATCACGGTGTATACCATCCTGTGAAGCAGAAGTTAAGGGTGGTGTTCGACTGTGGTGCATCATACCAAGGCATGTCATTGAACGAACAACTTCTACAGGGACCAGACTTAACCAGCAGTCTTGTAGGTGTCATAATACGATTCAGACAAGAACCGGTGGCACTTATGGCAGATGTGGAGTCGATGTTCCACCAAGTCAAGGTGACAGAAGAGGATTCTGACCTTCTTAGGTTCCTGTGGTGGCCTGGGGGAGACCTCACGAAAGGTTTGGTGGAACACAAAATGGTGGTGCACATATTTGGCGCTACTTCTTCACCTAGCTGCGCCAGTTTTGCCCTGAGGAAGTGTGCTGAGGACCATAGGGAAGAATTTGATCCAGAAGTGGCCGACACAGTGCTTCATAACTTTTATGTGGATGATTGTCTCAAGTCTGTGGCGACAGAAGAGAAGGCAGTTGTGCTGTGTCAGGATCTAAGAGCAATCTGTTCCAAGGGAGGTTTCCGTCTCACAAAATGGGTCAGCAACAGCCGTAAAGTCCTAAGCCAAATTCCAGGTGGTGAGTTGGCCAAAGAGGTGAAGAACTTGGATCTCGAACAAGACAAACTCCCAATTGAGAGAGCCCTAGGAGCACACTGGTGTGTTGAGTCAGATACCTTTCAGTTTAAGATTACTGTCAAAGACTATCCTTTTACCAGAAGAGGCCTCCTTTCAGTTGTTAGTTCAATCTATGACCCCTTAGGAGTTCTCGCACCAGTGGTGTTGCCAGCAAAGAAAATCCTCCAGGAACTGAGTCGGATGAAAATGAGCTGGGATGACGACTTACCAGAAAAGGTTAAACAACAGTGGACAGATTGGTTGACAAAACTTCCCAATCTAAAGGACTTCAAAGTCAACCGGTGCATCAAGCCACCAGGATTTGGAAATCCTACTTACGCACAGTTGCACCACTTTGCGGATGCAAGTGAGGAAGCTTACGGCACGGCTAGCTACTTACTGTTGCGGAACGAGAGAAATCAAGTTCACTGCACATTCATGATGGGGAAGGCCAGAGTGGCGCCTTTAAAGCAACCTACCATTCCACGGATGGAGCTGACGGCAGCAACAGTTGCTGTGAAAATGGACACGCTGCTGAGAAAAGAGCTACAGTTGGAGCTATCAGATTCTGTATTTTGGACCGATAGCACTGCTGTGGTCGGATATCTTCAAAATGAAACCACTAGATTCCGTACGTTTGTGGCTAATCGGATCTTTGCTATCTTGAAAGGTTCAACCACAGATCAATGGAGATACGTGAACACTGCCACGAATATAGCAGATTGTGCATCAAGAGGACAAAGCGTGGAGGCTTTCATGAAAAATGACACATGGATCTCTGGTCCAGCCTTCCTCAAAGGACCAACAGAAGAGTGGCCTAAAAACCCTGAAGGCTGCAGGATTACGTCAAATGATCCCGAGATAAAGAAAGTAAAAGCAAACCTTGTGAACGTGGATGAGGACAGAAACACAATCAGCCAACTGATGAACCATTTCTCCTCATGGACAAAGCTAAGATACACAGTGGCATGGCTCCTGAAGTTCAAAACCTTACTGTTGACTTTCTCACAGAAGAGAAAACAGCTTTATGCAGCCTTCCGTCAATCCGACTTGGATAAGAGTCAACAGGTTCAACAAGTGAACACAGCCATGAAGAAATTCAAAGCAGGATTAAAAGGATCTTCCTGCTCAGTTGAGGATCTTGCAAGGTCTGAGCTGGAAATCGTCAGACTCTGTCAAATGGCAACATTTTCTGAGGAGATTTCATCTCTGAGCAAAGGGCAAAATGTAAAACAGAGCAGTCATTTGCTTAAGCTAAACCCCGTGCTTCAGGATGGAGTCTTGCGTGTTGGAGGAAGACTCAGTCGAGCTGCTTTGCCAGAAGAATGTAAGCAACCCGCCATCTTGCCCAAAGACCACCATGTTACCAACATACTCCTTCGCAAGATTCACGAGGATATTGGGCACGCTGGAAGGAACCACATGCTTTCTAAAGTGCGCCAAAAGTATTGGATTCCCAGTGCCATCACAGCTATTAGGAAAATCATCTCAAAATGTGTCACCTGTCGCCGACTGCATGGGTCCACAGGACAGCAACAAATGGCAGACCTTCCTCAGGATAGAGTGTTTCCTGATGATCCACCCTTTTCCAGAGTTGGTGTTGACTATTTTGGACCATTCGAGGTACAACGAGGAAGAAGCTTGGTTAAGAGATATGGAGTAATCTTTACTTGCCTAGTCATCCGGGCAGTGCACCTTGAAGTTGCTTCTTCCTTGGATACCAATTCATGTATCAACGCTATACGTCGATTCATTGCCAGGAGAGGACAAGTGATGGAGATCCGCTCAGATAACGGGACAAACTTCGTTGGGACGGAACGTGAGCTGAGAACAGCTATTGATGAAATGAATCACTCAAAGGTTCAAGGTTATCTTCACCAACGTGGAATCAAATGGACCTTTAACCCTCCGACAGGCTCTCACCATGGGGGAGTTTGGGAAAGGCTCATCAGATCAGTGAGAAAGACTCTAAATTCTACAATTAAGGAACAAGTTCTGGACGAGGAAAGTCTTCAGACTGTACTTTGTGAAGTGGAGGCAATAATCAACAGCCGACCAATCACAAGAGCATCTAATGATGTGAACGATTTAGAAGCCTTGACACCAAATCATCTCTTACTGATGAAGGCTAAACCAGCATTACCACCTGGACTATTCGACCATGGTGACCTCTACACTCGGCGGAGATGGAAACACGGCCAATATATGGCCGATATATTTTGGAAACGTTGGACCAGAGAGTACTTGCCACAGCTCCAGGAACGGCAAAGATGGTCAAAGGCATCGAGAAACTTCACTCTGGGAGACATCGTTCTTTTAGTGGATGGCTCTGCTCCAAGAAACTCTTGGGTCATGGGGAAGGTCATTAAGGCACTTCCAGACCACAAAGGACTTGTTCGTCAGGTCTGCATAAAGACGAAGACTAGTGTTTTACACAGGCCCATTACAAAGCTGTGTCTGCTTTTGGAAGACGAACAGTGCTAAAGACTGAGCAACAGTGAGGAGTCTATCTGCCTCCGGCTCTTATATCGTTATTTTGTGAGAATGTTCCTCTACAGTACATGGCTCTCTTATTTTAAGTTAGATAATTGTTTCAAATGTTAAATCTTGAGAACAATTAGGGGCCGGTGTGTAGGAGCCAAATTGAATGTGATGTTAAATATTCATTTGTATTTACATGTTTAACTGTAATCACATCTGTTTCTACCTTGAATGTTACAAGGATGTCGTTATAATTTGTTATAGAAAGAAATACACGTAAGTGACAGATAACTGGCCCTTTAAGGACACTGTGACAGTTACTGACGGTGGTGAGTAATATCTGAGGCAGTATGGAGCGGCACAGTTTTCCGACCGTGTTTGGGATTGTGTTATAAAACGTGTTAAAGGAAACGATCTACGTGGATAACCTGTGGATACGTATAGTAGGTCGATGTAATCAGCATACTTTTAGGAGAAAGGAAGTTGATTGACTGACTTGTACGAAGGAAATGGATCAATAAAACACGTATTGCTTTTCATCTACGAGCGGCGTCGGTGTGAGATATGTGCAAAAGACAAGAAACACGCGTCAACTAAAGGTTTACTTACTGCTAAAGATTTGGACGCTACAGTCATATACATATACACATACATGAAATGTAACCCATCCCTAGCTTAATAACTGGCTGTATTGTTTTCCACGTTGGGTGTGAAAGACTAAGAACCAAGCTTTCAAATGAGTTATAATCTAGTTTAGGTTTAGAGTTTAATAATAGGCTTGAGATTCAGTGTTAGTGTAATAAAAAGACACAGACAGCAGTACAGTTGTTCTGCCCCCACATTTCTGTGTTGTAGAATGTCATTGCCTTTTCATGCTGGCATTTGTCCTTCCTCTCTTGCCGTAGTTAATACCTCGTTGTTTTAGTATTCTAATGAAAGGACACGCTGCACTAATGTTTCACCTCTTCTGTTTGGTAACCTTGAGAGACCTTAGTCTGTGAGTATTTCGTCATGAAGCATGAGAAGATATATTATATTCTATAGTATTTGCGTTGTCTAAATGCTAATCGCGATTAGCATTTCTCTATTGACAGCAATGTTAATATTAGCTTAGAAGCTAGCTGGTCGAACATTCTTTCATGTTGGCTATATGCTGGATTGTTGTTATGTATTCATGTATGTGTATACGGACAGTTGGTAAGGCCATATTTCATATTGTGTTTCCACAGTTTTACAAAAATTAAGAACTTCTAACTAAAGCCCTGAAACTCTTCAACGGATGCCTGGGTCTTTATTGAAAGGATTTACTGTTAGCTATCTGTTAAGCTTTCCGGCACAAAGCAAGAGCAGAATAGTAAAAAGACTAAATACTCAGTCTGCCATCAAACGAAAAGTGATTCATTAACACTGCAGATCAGAAATACAGCTCAGCAAACAAGCTATTATGGAGGAACATAAAGAAGAAAATCCTCTGCTGGAAACATCAGACGGACAGTCTCAATACTCCTGCCATTCCAGACGCTCAACCCAATCTAGCCGTGTCTCAACACAGTTCTGCTGCCACCAAGGCAAGAGCTAAAGCATAAGCTGTGAGGGTCAAGGCTTCATATGCTCAAAGAGAAGCAGACATGTTAATCAAACAGGCACGGATAGAGGCAGAAGAATTAAAGAGCAAAGCAGGACTGGAAGCGGAACAGCAAAGGAGGAAAACTGAACTGGAAGCGGAACAGCAGCAAAGGGCAGCTGAGTTACAGGCGAACCTCCAGGCACTGAAAATTCAGGGCGCTGCTGAAGCAGCCATCGCAGAAGCTGAAATCCTTGAAGCAGCTTTTGAGGAAAAAGGTGGAGGACCATCAATGCAAAATGTGACAAAATTAGCTCCATATCCATCACCTCAGCGCACCAGCGAATATGTGCAACAACATTCTTGGGACCACGGTCAGCAACAGCACCAACTCACAATACGAGAACCCATCTCTTCATCAATGCGCCAGTCAAACATGGACAACGATGATGTAGATAATCCTGGTATTCACATTGGTAGTCTGGGAAAAGTTATCGACCACACATTCAGAGAATTATCAGCACAACACCAGAGCATGACTACCGCCAACCTTCAACAAAGTCGCGTGAGCCCTTTGAAGTTCCTCCAAGAAGAACACTGCCCCCTCCAGACTCACTTTACACCGACTGAAGGTACAAACCACTTCATGCCCTCTAGGGCAGGGATTCCCAAAGTGGGGTGCGCGCACCCCTGGGGGTGCGCGAGCTGCCTCTAGGGCAGCGGTTCCCAAACTTTTTAGGCCGCGCACCCCCTTCTACATCCCGACCGGGTTCGCGCACCCCCCCCCCCCCCCCCCCCTTAATAAAAAAAAAAAAAAAAAAAGTAGCAACAGAGCCTTTTAAGCCTTCATAGCCGCATAAGAATCGGACCAATGAGAGAACAGTTTGCTCGCGCGTGGCATTTGTTTACAAGATTTAGTCCGCTGTTAAATGTTGCAGTGTGAACACAAACTGCAACATTGTATCATATTAATCCCTGAATCAGAACAAAGCAAACGAACTGAAGGTGTGAAAACGCCCTGAAACACTGCAACAAAGTTTCAATAACTTTCAGTTTCACACGGCGTCACTTTTAAAGAGCAATACGGATGGCGAGCACACACGCACAGGCTCAGAGGCAGATTATCACATTTAATTTACAATTAATGAGCGACTAATGTAGCCAGGATGTCTTCGGACAAAGCATCGATGCGGCGCGACACAGTGTTGTTGGACACCGGGATCATGTCCAACTTTTTTGCTTCTTTCCCCCCAATCATACATTCCACCATCTCTCTGGCAGCTGGCAAGCTCACGTCTTCGGCGATTGTGTGCGGTAGCCCCTTTCTCGCTGTTCTGGAACCAGATATGAAGCCCGTAGTGCGTCATTTATAGACCAACACATGAATGAGACTGCAGTTGTTTTGGCTGTTTTGTAACTCCTCCAATTTCGATATAAACGATGTAAGGGGCTTTTGACTTGCACTGGCATGCTTGGTGTTCAGGTGGCGACGTAAATAAGAGCTTCAGACTGTTAGCCAGAACCTCACTGCACACCACGCACTGTGGCTTTGGGCAATCTGCGTTGCCAATCCAAGTGAAGCCCAGACACACATACTTTTCATCATATTTCCTCTTGTTTTCCCAGTCTGATGCTCACCCTCGTTTCCTCTTTTTTCACCTTGACTCCGCGATGGGCCGATGTGCTCCCGATTTGTCTGTGCTATCCCTTCCTCCTTTTCGGTGTCATCCGACTCATCTTCCTCTGACTCTGGCTCGATTTCTTCTCCCGGTCTCTCCCAACGCACCTCTCTGTTCCCCTCGCCTCCGATTCCTCTCTCTCTCTCTCTGTCCCTCTCCTATTTTACGACTGATAGCTTCAGATGTCCCACCTGACAGTTTTTAAATTAAAATTACATTTATTTTTTATATTTAATATTATTACACCATCAGACCGCCATTACACTTTTCCTCTCGCGCACCCCCTAGAGGCAGCTCGCGCACCCCCAGGGGTGCGCGCACCCCACTTTGGGAATCCCTGCTCTAGGGGGTGCGCGAGAGGAAAAGTGTAATGGCGGTCTGATGGTGTAATAATATTAAATATAAAAAAAAAATGTAATTTTAATTTAAAAACTGTCAGGTGGGACATGTGAAGCTATCAGTCGTAAAAGAGGAGAGGGACAGAGAGAGAGAGAGAGAGGAATCGGAGGCGAGGGGAACGTAGAGGTGCGTTGGGGAGAGACCGGGAGAAGAAATCGAGCCAGAGTCAGAGGAAGATGACGGAGGAGACCGAAAAGGAGGAAGGGATAGCACAGACAAATCGGGAGCACATCGGCCCATCGCGGAGTCAAGGTGAAAAAAGAGGAAACGAGGGAGAGCATCAGACTGGGAAAAAAAGAGGGAAAATTATGAAAAGTATCTGTGTCTGGGCTTCACTTGGATTGGCAACGCAGATTGCCCAAAGCCACAGTGCGTGGTGTGCAGTGAGGTTCTGGCTAACAGTCTGAAGCTCTTATTTACGTCGCCACCTGAACACCAAGCATGCCAGTGCAAGTCAAAAGCCCCTTACATTGTTTATATCGAAATTGGAGGAGTTACAAAACAGCCAAAAACAACTGGAGTCTCATTCATGTGTTGGGTCTATAAATGACGCACTACGGGCTTCATATCTGGTTACAGAATAGCGAGAAAGGGGCTACCGCACACAATCGCCGAAGACGTGAGCTTGCCAGCTGCCAGAGAGATGGTGGAATGTATGATTGGGGAGAAAGAAGCAAACAAGTTGAACATGATCCCGGTGTCCAACAACACTGTGTCGCACCGCATCGATGCTTTGTCCGAAGACATCTGTAAGAAATTTGAGCAAAAAACTGTAGTTAGTAGATATAATAAAAGTGTTTAATAATTAATAATTCATAATTAGTCATAATCATAAGGGTTTTGGAATGCATAATTAAGATAAACATAAAGTGATATAGGATTAAGTAGCTAAAAGTGCATAGGGGAATTTGGCCAATAGAAATTGAGATAGACGGAAGGGGAGGAGTCGTGAATTAATATGTGGGGGGGTTAGAAGTGTTTTTTCTGCCTCTTTTAGCTTGTGGATCTGCAGGACGGCTGTGTCCTGGGACCAGAGGTAGTTTTTTTCCAAAGAGGGTTAATATTGTAATATTTCATAGGAGTATATACTCCAA
Source organism: Melanostigma gelatinosum (assembly GCF_949748355.1). Classification (NCBI taxonomy): domain Eukaryota; kingdom Metazoa; phylum Chordata; class Actinopteri; order Perciformes; family Zoarcidae; genus Melanostigma; species Melanostigma gelatinosum. Next base: position 26,075,955 of record NC_136640.1, read on the forward strand.
TGTGTAACTGTGATCGTACTTGCATCAGTGGAATTAAATTCCTTATAATTGTAAACCAGTTTTGGTAGCGTTATTATTGCAGCGTGTGTCGACGGCACAAGGCAGCCGGACACATGTGCTTTAGCCTCCTCTCTGTGGGGCTTGAGATTTTAGCCTCAACAAATTTGGCGAATCCACGAAGGGACATTCTTACCGGCCTCGCTGTGTGTGCTGAAGGCGGCGTTGGTCAAGCAGACATCCTGGGCCCATAATATCGGTAGGCAGAGCCGTTTCATGAAATCTGTGAGGTAGCTTCTAGGATCTTAGAGGAATTTCTGCTTGGCTAAGCGTTGCTAACGGCTAGCGCGGTGTTGCTGGTGAGGACGTTCCACGAGGAGGCCACGTTCCACTGAGGTAAGTACGATTTACTTTCTGAAGTATGGTGAACTAAGGGACTAGTCCAAGGTATAAGGATCCTAAGAATAAATTAAAGGCAGACAGCGCTGTAATTAAATCATCACATTGGAATCAACCAGCTATCGACCGGGCGAACTGCTTTGCTCATGCTGGGAGCCTCCTTCGGCCCAACATAAGTATTGCTAGGCCTGCAGATAACTAGTTTAAAGCAGGTATGTAGCTTGGCGGACTGAAATATTGTGGCATTCCGGCTTAGGCGTGCAACCCTTTGCGGGTCTCGTTCATGAATTTTCAGGTCTTGAAGCATACGCTGTTTAGAGAAGCTAGGCTAGCGGGAGTTAGCTTCTGAGGCTGCGGCTCCGGGAAAGACACTCTCGCTTGTTTTGGCCGTGCATGAAAAATAGCGATCGTGTGGGGGATTCGGAAGAGGTAGAATAGTGGGCTTTTGGGGAAACTAGACTGACTGAGGAGAGTGTTGTGGAGCTGGAAGTGTATAACTCGCGATCATAAGTAACGATGAACTCAGGTCTGGAGGAGCTATTAGCCTGTTAACCGGAGGATTTAAGGTTTAATAAAACCGGTCAATAAGTCCAATAATACGTGTGACTAGTCTGTGTTTTAGCAGCGTGGAAATACGTTTAAAATGATGAATAACATTGCATGATCTGTAGCCGCGCTGTGAGGAGCTAACGCTAGCTACGTGTAGCTCCGGTGTTGCGGTACTCTGTATGTAAAATAAGTGCTTATAAAATAAAATAACCAGTAGAGTGTGAGAGGAGACAGAGGGCGTACCAGTGGAATTAAAGTGTGGGATTTTGGTGATACTTGTGTGTGCGTATGCTTTATTAGAAGCTCAGTTTTTTGTCGTTAGCATAGCGGTTAGCATATCCGTTACCAAAACAGCCCGTTTCAGGGTAACTTCCGGTTCGGCCAAAACAGCGTAGAAGAAGGATACAACGCCAGAAAACCAACTAGCGGCCTGGAGGAGTAACTGCTAGATAATCGTAAATAAGTGTGTAGAATCTGTGAATTTTTCAGAGATTCATTGTCTAAGAGCTGTGAGCTTATATCCTGACCTTAGTTTTAATTAAGCATTATAACTTTAGTCGTTGACTTTGGTTTTAATTCAGCATTTTAACAAAGATTAATGGTTTCAGTTGTGCTTCAATTCTTGAACTTAATTGTGATTCATTATTGTGCAGACCAGAGTGTAAGTGCAGTTCAACAGTTTGACTTGCATTGGTATTTCTGATTGAATATCTTTGAACACAGTTATTGATTTTTAAAGTTGAATTTAATATTTAATTGATTAATTATTCATTGTTTTTTAATTTCATTTTACTTCCAATTTTAAACCTTTCAAATTCTGATTTGGAACTGGATTGTGATTGTGATTCTGATTTAGATGTTGAGTTTGATTTCGGAATTCTAGCTTCAATTTTGGATTCGAGATTCCTTCACATATCCAGTATTGACTAATTTTGGTACATTTACTATTTTACATCGTTCCTAAGAATCAATTTTGACACGGACGGCGCAAACATATTTGAGAGATCGTTGACCTCTCTTACACTACAGACGTATGCTAACATTTACTGCTGAACTTTTGGCAGTTTTGTGTTTGTTTTAGTCAAGGTGCGTGGTTGAGTGGGTCCAGATCTGGGAAGTGAAGCAGTGGATCCCAGTTTTGGAGTCAACGGCCACACACCATACAGCACAGAGGGTGAGTTGACTTTGATTCATGTGATGACAAGCGTGCACATTCAATACACACATTTGAACACTCCTAGGCTGCATAATGTTTACATTAAAGAAGCAGAGTAAGGAAGTAGGAGCACTGGTAAGAAGACTAAAATGTGAAGTAACAGAAGTAGAACGCATCAGAAAAGATTTGCAACAGCAGATAGAGGAAAGACGAGCAGAAAGTAAAGAAGACGAGGAGATAAAGAGAATGCAGCGGCGACTGCTGAAACTGCAAGTAGCAGAGGTCGACAGAGAAATCAGCAGAAAACATCTGGCCAAGAAACAGATGGCCGTAGCCAAGGCTCAGGCCTCACAACAGCCCCAATATCCAGCTGCACCCCCGACCTCATACCAACCAAATCCAGCAGTACCAGCCCACACAGTGGTGTACTACCAACCTCCACCACATTATAGAGGCAGAGGACGTGCACGAGCATCCAACAGAGGGAGAGGTAACTACAGAGGAGAGTATGAAAGACCTGTAGGTAGAGGGAAGTGCTACGTATGTGGGAGAGAAGGTCATAGGCAGAGAGATTGCCCACATAAAAGAAGAGGAAGACAGCCCAATGCACCACCACAACATGCTCCGTTCCCACCACAACATCAGCAGTACCTACGACCAGGTCCAGCTGGACCTCCTCCCATGAGACATCAACAGATGCCCATGCTGTCACCAGGACCATGGGGAGGTTCAGTGTATAGCCAAGATACATAGATGGTTGCCATGTGATCCCTTACAGCAGAGATATCGAGGTGAAGGGGGGATATGGTAAGGTGTCAAACATTTATGGTAAGGTGTCAAACATTTTTTGTAGATCCACATTTAGAATAGTTTTCAGTAAAGGTGCTACTCACAATTTTTGAGATTAATAACGTCATGATAAACCACAACTTTGAATTTAAATACAGCACAATCCAAGTCCTCTAACTCAGTGATAGGTCTTAGCCTAGACTTGCTAACTCTAGAAACTGAGAAATATACGGGAGCTCTAACTAACATGAGCCGAGTTTTGTTTTCTCAGGTGACAAACGCAGAAGCAGCAGCTGACGAAAGGAAGCAGGCTGACGTGTCACCAGGCAGTCTGGTGTGGATAAGAGTCCACAAGCGCAAGTGGAGTGAACCAAGGTGGACCGGTCCATGGGAGGTAGTATTGGCAACCTCACATGCAGTAAAGGTGAAAGGTAAAACTGGAGCTACTTGGCACCACCTCACTCACTGTGCAGCAGCGAAGGTAACGAGTAAGACACTCGCAGAGACAGGATTGAACATCAAACAGGAAAATTTGAAGCCAAAGACACCTCAAAAGAGGGGTTAGACAGTACTGAAGATGACGTTTTCCCCACAGTTTAAGCGAGGGCGTCCAGTAGGAGACTCTAGGGTCAGTGGGTTATGGAAGTCTGTAATTATTTTATTCCTGAGTTCAGTAGTTTCCCTCTTAGTATGTGGAATTAACCACAGACAGGAACCAGATCACATGCATGACTACATCAGGATTCGACATTTAGCCTCAGTAGCTAATCAAACCGATCTCAGACCACGTAGAGAGGCTTCTCTGACGACACTCACCTATGAAAATGTAACTCTCACTCTTACGTTCAAAGAAGGTACAACATCAACGGTCCAGTTCGACTTCTGTGAAGTAGTTTCCTGTCCCAGGTATGAACACACCTACGGGTGGATGTCCAAAACCTTGTGCATCATAACTGACCAGTGTGGGCCTGCCACACATAAGTATGGGAAGCTGTTATCATATTATGCCTGTGATGTGTACAAAGGGGGTGGGTAGATGTAATCCTTTAAGACTTACCTAAATTGACTGACTGAGGACTTCACGTAGTACAGGGAAAGGCAACTACTGATAGTCCTGCCCCACAAGGGCTCATTAGGATTATTGTTAAGCCTGTAAAAAGACCAGGTTCGACATACGACTGACGCAGAGAATGAGGTAAGGGGTGGAAACTGGAATGGCAGATGGGAATTTATGGTGGGTACAATATACGGCTTCAAGTCAGTAGTACAGATTGTATTGTGTGTTCAGGACCTAGCAACCCCTAGCAACACCAGTTCCTTCAAGATTCAGACTCATAAGTCCTGAATTTAGTTGTATTTTAACTCTGTTTACTGATGACACTTTGCCCCTCCATCACACTTGTCAGAGGCTACACTGGGATTACCCACCTGTAGAATATAATACCCCACCTCTGTTCAAGGTTACAGAGGGTCCATTTGATTGTATAGTCTCAGATACAGCTAAGGGGCCCAATGTAGGTAGTATTATTGCAAATTATTGCAAATTGTAGCCACAGTCACAATGCTAGCAACTATCTATATAACAGTGTGTTAAGACAGACAGCACCTAGAGCTGATTTATGGTGGTGGTGTGGAGGAAGAACCATATATCCAATCCTGCCTAAAGATTGGACAGGTAGATGTGCGTTGGTGCAACTTATATTGTCATTCTATATCTTGCCTGTCACTGATGCAACTTATAGAGAACTCATCTCTCCACGCCCACATGCTAACAGAAGATCCAAAAGAGATGCCGGTGGCCCGAAGGGAGCCTTTGATGACCAAGTGTACATAAGATGACATAAGACTGCCAAGGGGGGTGTCTAATGACTTTCAAGCCAGAAATCAAATAGCAGCAGATTTAGAATCTGTTTTCTCTCAGAGGGTGATGACTAATAAAAATGTCGATTGGATCAACTACATTTACTATAACCAACAGCGTTTTGTAAACTTCACCAGTGACGCCATATCAGGACTGCATGCACAGCTGGCGAAGACTAGTTTTATGACCTTGCAGAACAGAATGGCATTCGATATGATTTAGCAGAGAAAAGTGGCGTGTGCCAGATGTTTGGGTCTGCGTGCTGTACTTTCATTCCAAATAACACAGCTCCTGATGGATCGGTGACCAGGGCTCTGGAGGGACTGACAGCACTCAGCCAAGAGCTAGCAGACAACTCTGGTGTCACGAATCCGTTCACCGACTGGTTGGGAAGTATGCTTGGCCAGTGAAAACATACATTTTTGGCAATCGTAATTATTCTGTGTGCTGTCGTCATAGACCGCCGAGTTGTCTGTGGATGGGGGTTCCCTTGCATCCGTGGACCTCTACAGGGGTTTATTGCTTCACCGATGAGCCAGACACCAGTCCAGGCAACCAGTTATGTGACGAGGATGAGGACGAATTGGAGCTTCTGATGGCCACAGTCTAGATGAGGCCACCAGCGGTGCCATAGCAGAACTTCACAAGCGGTTCCTGACCATCCTCTCGGAGATCCTGAAGGACCTGATAAAGGCCCAGATGGACTTCTAAAACATCCAGTGAGATGTTGGAAGTTTGGGAAATAGATGGATTGTTTTGGATGAGTATCTCGAGATTTTATTTTTTGTTTAATTGGGTTATAAGGGGATTTTAGGGTGTAAAGATTAAGAAATGTAATTTTGTCGAGTGTAAAAGAACAGTCAAGGCTTCTCAGTATGTGTTCTCTAGCCTACAGGCTGTATCCTGATCCTGCCAGCCCCAAGACATGGAAGGCAGTGATTTTCAACGCACTCTATCTTGAAACGAACTGAACAGAAATACTTGAAATGATATCTGTATGCATGAATTGTTTGCCTCTGTTTAGATAGATAGGGAGCCTCTCCCTGGATTGAGTAGGGGGGAGGTCTCCAGGGACATTGAGTAAATAACTACATTTGAGTAAATAACTACATTTGAGTAACTAACTACATTTGAATAACTAACTACATTTGAGTAGCTAACTCACAGTGAACTGTGAGTTAGGGGGGAATTGTAAGAAATTTGAGCAAAAAACTGTAGTTAGTAGATATAATAAAAGTGTTTAATAAATAATAATTCATAATTAGTCATAATCATAAGGGTTTTGGAATGCATAATTAAGATAAACATAAAGTGATATAGGATTAAGTAGCTAAAAGTGCATAGGGGAATTTGGCCAATAGAAATTGAGATAGACGGAAGGGGAGGAGTCGTGAATTAATATGTGGGGGGGTTAGAAGTGTTTTTTCTGCCTCTTTTAGCTTGTGGATCTGCAGGACGGCTGTGTCCTGGGACCAGAGGTAGTTTTTTTCCAAATGTTGAGAAAATATTCCTTTAAGGTGTAATAGGTTACACCTTCTACTGTTTGCAATTAGTAGGGATAGAATAGCTTTAATTAGCAACTAGTTTATATGCAGCTTAATTAAACACTAGCTTATTTGCAGTTATAATAACCAGTAGCTTATAGCAGCTTAAATAGTCTTAGCTTTAATAGTGACTCAGGCAGTACTCATATGAGACAGTAGGGCGAGAGAGCAGCAGTGGAAGATTACTGGCAGATCACTGGCTTAACTGCGTCACAAGAGCAGGGCCGGCAGCTTAGAGTAGGCCCAGCAGCCTCGGGCTGTATTAAACCAGTCACCCCCCGCAGTCGACAACATTTCACACACACTGACGGAAGAAGATGCCTTCTGGGAGGGGCCAAGGTGAATGGACATTCACGGCCTCCAAGCGTAATACACGTACAAACGTGCTACGTTTGCATCTTTGACTTTGACCAATGTGTATCAAGGGGCGGACCCCCTATATTAAGGGTCACGCTGATGTGTTCAAGCGTGTCTTATGGTGGACCTCTGAGAGGGAAATCATTAGAGCCCATGCATGTTTAATTGTGTTGGCTGAATAACTCTGTTGATAAATAAATCTATTGCTTTGATATTACTATACGCCTCTGAGAGCTTCTGTTTCATTCTTAAACCTGCTCTAAGTGTGAAAGATAGCTTTATTTTCACAACAAATTGGTGGAGGATGCGGGCAAGACTTGATACAGAGCATATCGGGTTGGAATGTTAACAGACCTCTCTATCTGTGATTTCAGAAATAATTGGCGAATCCTCCCCGAGGCTGGGAGCCCCAGTATCTGCCACTGGGTCCGTGCCAGCAGTTTCGGGAGGTCTGATTTGCCGGCATAACAAACAGGTGAGCAGGTCCCTATTTAACTGAATCCTGCATATTGTATTCATAGCTTGAATTCTAAATTTGATATCAGACTGACCGAACTGTGGGTAAGGAATAGTTATAAAGTACTTGTAAAGAATAATCACACAGCAACAGAGTTGTTATACAGCCATTTGGGGGGTTCTGTATACATGAGTGAATGAGTCCAGCAGAAGACGTTAGATAAAAGGCGAAAAATGACGTTTTCTGTGGCAGCGTAGAGTGAAGTAATGTGAGCCGTGCCACGCGCCTTTTCTGTCGCTGTCACGCGCCTCGCATGAAGCGCTCAAATTCCTGCCACAAATAAAGCGTAATCTTTAACGTAATTATAAGACGTTTTGGACTACGAAGAAACGGCATAACATGACGGGGATATATGTGTGTTAAAGGTCATTGATAAACTGTAAACTGACAGTGAATTGACCGTGAAGTATTACCGTATCAAGACATTTAGTGTCCGTCTCCGGACGTGTGTTGCGTGTGGTGTAAAACCAAGTTAACTCTGCGTAGAGTAACCTTTAAATAGTTTCTGCACGGGAGCACAGGTTTTAAGATAACCGATGAGTCGTTGATAGCGGACGAAGAGAAAATTACCTTATCGAGGCATCGAGTCTCAGGACACTGAATTTGTGTGTGGCGCTTAGTGGAAAACCATGATATCTCTGCTTAGAGTATCCTCGACGGAGTTTCTGGGTGAGAGCACAAAATTCAAGATAACCGATGTATTGTTGATAACGGACGAAGTGTAAAAGAAAAGTCGCCAGGAGACAGGCCGGAGCAGAGGCCGTCGCTATTTAAGTGTGCTAAATTGTGTTGTGGATATACAGGGCCAGTAGCATAGGGGTTAGCATTGCGGCCTTCCACGCGGTAGGGCCGTGTTCGAACCCCAGCCAAAGCAGATATTATACTTGTGTTTTATGATACGCAGCGGCCGCTGTGATGCATTAAAGTAACGTTGTTTGTTTTGTGTGTTGGTTAGGGAAAGAATTTTTATGATTTGACTGTATTTGTTTGCTGAAAAAGCAGTTTGTCATTTGTATCGTGATCAAGAGGTCATCGATACACAGTCTGTTTGCTGAGGGTGAGAAAGTGGATTAACTGTTCAGTTAATCCGAGTGTTCAGAGACGGGAGCGTGTGATTTTGATTATTTGGTATGAATGCGTTGCGTTTTAACTTTTGTTTATTTGTTTGACTGTATTTGTAAAGATATTCCTTTACCGTATTTGTGATTTGTGCGCATTCCAAAGACGGCAGTGTGCTTGGTTTCAATTTTGTTTAAAGGAGTGTGATTATTTGGAGCGTGCATATGAGAGAAAAAGCTGAGGGCTGCAGCTGCTGCAATTGTTCGTGTGTGACTTTCAAAGTTTGAGGGCCAGTTGGGCAGCAGAGAACACATATGAGACCAAACAAAAAGCTATCAAACACAAACATAAAACATTAGAATAGATCGATACGTGATTTGTGCGTATTTTAGAGGCGACAGTTTTAATTTGGTATGTGTGAGGGACAGCTGAGGGTTAATACTTTAGTTTACTGGGAGACTAAACAAAGTTAGGAGCGAAAACATAACAAGGCCACAAGAGGCTCAAAGTTGGAGATAAGCAACCAGCTGGACACAGAGAGTTGCTCGGGGCAACAGGAACATTTTGACAGGAGGCTTGGCTCCATCTGGTGGACATTTGAGAATACTACTTCCAAAAATTTTATATTTCAAATCACAGTGCACAGTGAACAGTGCAGAGAAGTTTGACATGGCAGGGAAAGTGAGCAATTATCTGTGGAGTTTGGAGAATGAGGTCCAGAATCAGAGCAGGATGAGTGGGAGAAAGAGGCATTGGCCAGTGGAGAAAGAGGCATTTAAGAGGATGATAAAGAGATGGAAAGATAAAGACATTTGGAATGGAGAACGTGGGAGTCCCCCAACGGGAGAAGAGCTGCAACAGATAAACAAAGAAGTACTGAAACACTACGAAGAGAAGAAGAAGGAATGGGAGAACAGAAATCCTAAAAGTTTTAACATGGGGAAAAGGAGGGCGTCGACTCAAGTAGATGAAGAGAGAGGAGTTTGGCCCTACATCAAGAGGTGCTTTAACTATGACACAAAGAGGATGGACGGGAAGCCGATGCCCATGGGAGAACAGAAGGACGAGATGAAGCTGGCAGCTGGAGCAGTAGGCTTACCACTAGGGGCCGCCAGAGATGTCGGCGGCATATTTCCGTCCTTAAACCCCTCAGCCCCTCCCCCACACGACAACGATGCTCCTAACAGCCAAAATAAGCAGGAGCATGAACAAAGCAATCTGTATCCTGACCTGCCACCTCCACCGCCCGAGAAGGTGTCCTCCAACCCCTTCATACAGGCCCCACAGAGGGAGGTGAAAAAAGGAGAACTGAAAGGATTCTTCACAGTGGAGGGAGGAAGTCTGGAAATACTGACTTCCCCCCAAGAGAAGGATAGAAGAAGAAAAGCAAAGGAAGTTGAAAGAACAGTGAAGGTGCTGGAAGAACGCCTCCGTGAGCTTCAAACACCAGGCACACCTAGACGAAGGAGCGGAGCATGTTATGACGCTACTGGTGAGGAATTGACAGAATCAGCAGAGATAGAGCGCCTCCTCAATGAAATGAAGCTCACGCAGGGAATGCAAGAAAGAAGAGAGTCACGTCTGTTGAGTGACTTTGTCGATCGAATGGCGCTGCGCCCAGATCTACAATCAAAGTTGGTAGATCTCACCCTAGAGGGGGAGGGTGGAGGGCTGCTGTTAACGTCGCCTCCGCCAGCTGCAGGTAACTCGGTTTTTCACGACCCAAGTGAAGATGAAGCGAGAGATAAGAGAGAAGAAGAGGAGGAGGAAGGAGCGTACCAGCTACGGACACCAGTGAAGACAATAAAGAGACTGAAAATCAACGGAGACTTCACAGGCACGGCCGAGGAGGCGGGACAAACACGAAGTGGGAAACTATTCCGCGGCAGTCGCCACATGATGCCCCTCAGGCCGGCTCCAACAGCCGACGCGCCTCGTCGAATGGCATTCACCCCCTTCTCCTTCATGGATATGACGACACTGCTGGCCGCACTGCCGTCGCTAACTTCAGGAGCAGAGCCATGGATCAGTGAGTTGGGAACATTCACGTCAACACACAGCCTAGCACTGGGTGACTACAGAGGCCTGTTAGCCCGAGCTACTGACCAGCACACGCTGGACAAAATTGAAATTGCAGCTGGAACGGAGCAGCTGCCAGACTCCACACCAATAGGCAGTATCAGGGAGGAACTACATCGGTCCCTAAGGAGAGAGTACCCTACTCCAACAGACCACAGCCAAATGTCCACCTTCGCGGCCAAGCCTGGGGAGGCTGCTGCCGATCTCCTAGCTCGAGCGGAGCAAGTGTGGAGAACAATCTTCAGAGAGTCCCCAGATACATCGCCAACATCATTAGCACTCTGGAGGAGCATGGTGACCAAAGGCTTGCCCGAAAAAGTAAGAGACGCAATTGGAAACACAGTGGGTATTGCCTCCTTCACTCAACCTGCATGGAGAGAACATGTACTGCATCACTATGATAAACACAGGGCCGCGGTGGAAGGAACGGAGGTGGAGCTCAAAGCACTGCAAGCGGCACTAATGAAGAGACAGCTAGCAGAGCTTGAAGCGGCTCAAAAGAGTGCTAAGAATAAAAAGAAACAGATGACCCAACAGGAAGCACAAGCAGAACAGGTGCTCCCGGTGATGATGATGCAACAACCATGGCAGCAGAACCAACAAAGAGGAGGCGCCCAATGGGATGACCAAGGAGGAACTTTCTACTGCTACAACTGTGGAAAGCCAGGTCACTACTCACGTGACTGTCGCTCGCGTGGCCCGCTACGAGGAAGAAGAGGAGGTTACCAGAGAGGGAGAGGCAATCAGGATCCGAGAAATCAAGATCAAGCTGGACAGCCATACCAGCCACCACTAGGAGGCACTGAGCTATGGGCGCCAACTGACCCTCGCTCTGGAGAACATGTCAACCAAGCACCACAAACACAGTGGGGGTATTACAATCAGGGCCCCTACTAGGACACCCCACAACCACCTGGCACCGACACTATGAAATTTGGACTAGCAAGTGAGCCAACTCTCACTTGCACAATAAATGGACAGGAACACACATTGTTGGTGGATACAGGGGCAACATATTCCAGCCTCAGGTCTACAAAGCACCTATGGGCTCTTATCCTGTACCATCAGCCTGCTTCCAGGACATCAGCATAGACTTCACGGACATGGGACCTGAAAACAGAGTACAAGGAAAAAGGTACATCGTGGTAATGGTGGACAGATTCTCAAAGTGGGTGGAGGCAATCCCAACTAAACGAGAAGACGCACAGACAGTAATAAAGTGGCTGCAAACAGAACTGATACCTCGCTATGGGGTTCCTAGATGATGCATAAGGTCCGATAATGGTTCACATTTCAGTAATAAGCATTTGCAGGAAGTGGAAGCCAGACTAGGAATCAGACATAGTTATGGATCAGTGTATCATTCACAGTCACAAGGACTGGTAGAGAGGGCAAATCAGACGCTAAAATCAAAAATAGCGACGACATGTGTAGCATCAAAGCTGACATGGGTTGAAATTTTACCATTAACTCTAATGGCAGTGAGGAGCGCACAAGGAAATAAGACGCATCTTTCACCACATGAGTTAATGACAGGGAGGCAAATGCCTGGTCCTCCAAGAGACGGTAGTCATATACATAGATGTACATATACCTAGATGTGCAGCAAGTTGAAATGAAGGCATATGTGACTGCATTAATCATTCTCACGGAGGCTCTCTCCAAACAGGTCCAGCGAACCAGTGCAGCTGACCAGGAAAAGGTAAAAAAAAAAAAAAAATCTCATCAGAGAGGGTGACTGGGTCAGGGTCAAAGTTCATAAGAAAAGTGGACTGACCCCAGGTGGACAGGGCCGTACGAAGTGAAGGAGGTTACTTCACACTCGGTCCAAGTCATAGGTAAAGCAGGAGCACCTTGGCACCACCTGTCACACTGTGCCCCAGCATCTGAGCCGTCCAGACCTCTAGCAGAGGTCCGAGGTAATCTGACGCAAAATGCATAATTTGTTTTGTAATTTGTAATTTGACTTTTCAGCAACCACCAACAGGTGATCCAATTAGCTACAGGACATGGAAACGACAATGTTTGGTTAAATTGAATTGTTGATAATGCTATAAAAAACAAAATGAGTGGCTGTGTAGCTTGTGCTGCAGCTAGACCAGCTAGGTTCACCGAACCAGCACCACTATATCCTGAATCTGACCCAACAGGATACGCATGCATGACAAATATGACTAAAATGGCTACTCCATCAAATTGCATGGCTCTGGCATCCATATTTCCACCAATTGATAACGCAACTGCAGTAGGATAGTTCAGTCTGGACAAAGGTCCAACCTACATAGATACAATCGGAGTGAACCAGAGGAGTGCCTAATCAACAGTGTCAGCGGGAAGGTTCATTGCAATACTGGTATCATGTGGATGTTGTATAATACCCTGTATTCGTTCTTTGGTTAGCCGTCTCATCACCACTGCCCTCTCCAAGGAATCACCACCACCCCCTCCCTATAGGGCCTACCCCGCAGGGGAGTAGCAGATCAGCCTGGTAGGGTCAGATGAGGCAGAGCCAGACACATGCGTGTAACAGGACAGAAAGGTAAAGAAAGTGACGTCCTTCAGACGTCAAGAGAGGGATTTGTTGAGAAAATATTCCTTTAAGGTGTAATAGGTTACACCTTCTACTGTTTGCAATTAGTAGGGATAGAATAGCTTTAATTAGCAACTAGTTTATATGCAGCTTAATTAAACACTAGCTTATTTGCAGTTCTAATAACCAGTAGCTTATAGCAGCTTAAATAGTCTTAGCTTTAATAGTGACTCAGGCAGTACTCATATGAGACAGTAGGGCGAGAGAGCAGCAGTGGAAGATTACTGGCAGATCACTGGCTTAACTGCGTCACAAGAGCAGGGCCGGCAGCTTAGAGTAGGCCCAGCAGCCTCGGGCTGTATTAAACCAGTCACCCCCCGCAGTCGACAACATTTCACACACACTGACGGAAGAAGATGCCTTCTGGGAGGGGCCAAGGTGAATGGACATTCACGGCCTCCAAGCGTAATACACGTACAAACGTGCTACGTTTGCATCTTTGACTTTGACCAATGTGTATCAAGGGGCGGACCCCCTATATTAAGGGTCACGCTGATGTGTTCAAGCGTGTCTTATGGTGGACCTCTGAGAGGGAAATCATTAGAGCCCATGCATGTTTAATTGTGTTGGCTGAATAACTCTGTTGATAAATAAATCTATTGCTTTGATATTACTATACGCCTCTGAGAGCTTCTGTTTCATTCTTAAACCTGCTCTAAGTGTGAAAGATAGCTTTATTTTCACAACACAAAGAGGGTTAATATTGTAATATTTCATAGGAGTATATACTCCAATGTGTAACTGTGATCGTACTTGCATCAGTGGAATTAAATTCCTTATAATTGTAAACCAGTTTTGGTAGCGTTATTATTGCAGCGTGTGTCGACGGCACAAGGCAGCCGGACACATGTGCTTTAGCCTCCTCTCTGTGGGGCTTGAGATTTTAGCCTCAACACATCCTGGCTTCATTAGTCGGTCATTAATTGTAAATTAAATGTGATAATCTGCCTCTGAGCCTGTGCGTGTGTGCTCGCATCCGTATTGCTCTTTAAAAGTGACGCCTTGTGTCACTGAAAGTTATTGAAACTTTGTTGTAGTGTTTCAGGGCGTTTTCACACCTTCAGTTCGTTTGCTTTGTTCTGATTCAGGGATTAATATGATGCAATGTTGCAGTTTGTGTTCACACTGCAACATTTAACAGCGGACTAAATCTTGTAAACAAATGCCACGCGCGAGCAAACTGTTCTCTCATTGGTCCGATTCTTATGCGGCTATGAAGGCTTAAAAGGCTCTGTTGCTTCTTTTTTTATTTTATTAAGGGGGGGGGGGGGTGCGCGAACCCGGTCGGGATGTAGAAGGGGGTGCGCGGCCTAAAAAGTTTGGGAACCGCTGCTCTAGGGCAACTCCACATGTTCAGTCAGACACAGCGGACTTAGCCAAATACCTAATTCGCAAAGAAATAGTGAGCTCAGGACTCCAACAATTTGACGATAGACCAGAGAACTACTGGGCATGGAAATCCTCTTTTGTCAACTCCATCAGTGACCTGAACCTCAGCCCCAGGGAGGAGCTAGACATACTGACGAAATGGCTTGGACCACAGTCTGCGGAGCAGGCCAAACGCATCCGTGCAGTCAACATCCATAATGCTAGCTCAGGGCTCCAAATGGTTTGGCAGAGATTGGAGGAATGCTACGGTTCAGCTGAAATGATAGAAAACGCTCTGTTAAAGAAGATAGAGGAGTTTCCTAAGATCTCAAACAAGGATAATGAGAAACTGAGGGAGTTAGGGGACCTGTTGCTAGAACTAGAAGCAGCTAGAAAAGATGGGTTCTTACCTGGACTCTCTTACCTCAACACATCCCGTGGAGTCAACCCCATTGTACAGAAGCTCCCCTATAACCTTATGGAGAAATGGATCTCAGTTGGCTCTAAATAAAAAAATGACTATCGGGTTCAATATCCTCCCTTTTGCATCTTTGTAAAGTTCATCTGCGACCAGGCCAAGACACGTAATGATCCCAGCTTTGCTGAACTGACCATGGGTGGGTCCATCAGGACAGATAACCCTCTTCAAAACATCAAAACATCTGTGTTCAGCAGGAAGACTGAGGTTTCCTTGGACGGTGAAGTCAAGCAAAACAACATGGAGAGACAGTTTGAGGATCCAGACAGACTGTGTCCATTACATAATAAGCCACATCCACTAAGAAAATGACGTGGGTTCCGCAGCAAGACTTTAGAGGACAGAAAAGCTTACCTGAAAGAGAAACGTATCTGTTTCAAGTGTTGCGCCTCAACAAGTTCAAAGTTCAAAGTTCAAAGTTCAAAGTTCACTTTATTGTCAAAGTTTCCACATGTGTTATGCATACAGAAAATTCGAAATGCCGTTTCTTGCAGTCCCACAGTGTAATATAGACATGACATATAACATATAATAGAATAAAATAGAATAAAATAGGAAAAAAAAAAGAAAAAGTTAAGAACATAAGGGCCTAGTTAAAGGATTAACAAGTAGCAGCGGAGAATAAAAAGTGACTGGTGCTGGATGAGGGAAGGGTGTGTGAGGGGGGTTTATGTTCGTAGCAGCAGAGAATAAAATTAAAATAAATAAATAAAAAAAGTGACTGGTGCTGGATGAGGGAAGGGGTGTGAGGGGGAGTAGATGTCCTGGTATGTTCCATTTGAGGCAGTGGGGAAAGGTGGGTGAGGGGGAGGGTAGAGAGGTCAGGGGAGAGATGGCAGAGATGGCAGGGGGGGAGAGAGGGGGGGCGAGAGGAGAGAGGGAGGGAGAGAGTTCAGCATCCTGACCGCCTGGTGGAAGAAGCTGTTCCTCAGCCGGGTAGAGCTCGAACGGAGACTGCGGAACCTTCTCCCTGAAGGCAGGAGGCTGAAGAGGCAGTTGGAGGGGTGGGTGGGGTCACCCGCAATGCCGAGTGCTTTGCGGGTGAGGCGGGTGTTGTAAATGTCCTGTAGTGTAGGGAGTGAGACTCCGATGATCCTCTGGGCAGAGTTCACAATGCGCTGCAGGCTCTTGCGGTTGGAGGCGGTGCAGCTTCCGAACCACAGCGTGATGCAGCTGCTGAGGATGCTCTCAGTGGCGCCTCGGTAGAATGAGAGCATGATGGGGGGGGGGGGGCTCCTGCTCGCTTGAGCTTCCTGATGAAGTACAGGCGTTGCTGGGCCTTCTTTGCCAGTGCAGTGGTGTTGCTGTTCCAGGTGAGGTCATCTGTGATTGTCACACCCAGGAATTTGGTGCTGCTCACCTGCTCCACAGCAGCACTATTGATGGTCAGAGGGAGGGGGGGTTGGGAGTGGGTTCTCCTGAAGTCAACAACAATCTCCTTTGTTTTCCCCACATTGAGGAAGAGATTGTTATTTTGGCACCAACGGACCAGCTGGTTCACTTCCTTCCTGTAGTTAGTCTCATCGTTTTGGCTGATGAGACCTACCACGGTAGTGTCGTCAGCGAACTTCACGATGTGGTTGGAGCTGTAGTTGGGTTTACAGTCATGGGTCAGCAGGGTGAAGAGAAGGGGGCTGAGCACACAACCTTGGGGGGCCCCCGTACTCAGTGTTAGTGTGTTTGAAGTGTTGTTGTTGACCCGAACAGCTTGTGGTCTCTCTGTGAGGAAGTCCAACAACCAGTTGCAGAGAGAGGGGCTGAGGCCCAGGTCTGTAAGTTTACACACAAGCTGCAAGAACAAGTCACTTCGCCAAGGACTGTGACGAATCTGTGCAGTGCAAAGAGTGCAATAGCAACAGACACCCTTCTGCGCTTCACCCTGGGCCAGCGGTATGGAAAACAGTGAACTCTGCTACTCAGGAAGATCAAGGCGGGGAGCAACAGGAAGACGAAACTCCAGAGGTTATGTCAAAGTGCACAGAAGTCTGTGGAGACTCAGTTGGCTTGCGATCATGCTCCAAAATATGCTTGGTCAGGGTCTACCCTGCAGGTCAAAGAGAGAAAGCGGTGAAAGTATACGCTGTCCTCGATGAACAGAGTAATAGGTCCTTGGCAAAGACCGAGCTACTCAACCTTTTTGGCATTGGAGCGGGAGCCGCTCCATACATCCTTAAAACATGCTCAGGGGTCGTGGAAACATCAGGACGGCGCGCCAGTAAACTCATAGTTGAGTCAATAGATGGCAACGTACAGATCCCTCTCCCCACACTCATAGAGTGTGACATGATGCCTGATGACCGTTCAGAGATCCCCTCACCAGAGATAGCACATCTTTATCCCCACCTCAAGCCAGTGGCGAATAAAATCCCAGTCATTGATCCTGAGGCAGCCATTCTCCTTCTCCTTGGCAGAGACATACTACGTGTACACAAGGTGCGTAAACAGTACAATGGACCCAACAATGCACCATATGCTCAACAACTTGACCTTGGCTGGGTTATTGTTGGAGAAATATGTCTCAGAGGAGCACACAAGCCAAGCAGCATCAATGTCTACAGGACCAATATCCTACCTAATGGACGTACGTCTTTCCTTAGTCCATGTGCTAGTGTCATCCATGTCAAAGAGAAAGTTAACAAGAGGACGTCAAGTCAGAGTAGTCAAACCTTTGAAGACACAGAGCTCCTAGAGGACGATGATCTTGGAAGCAAAGTTTTTGACAGGACAAAAGATGATGAGAAAATGGCTGAAGTCATGGCAATCATGAACGCAAGACCCCTAGTTCCAGTGTCCTCCGATCCTGAGATGCCAGCAGTTTTCACACCCGCAATGCTGCTCACTCAGAAGACTGACGCAGTTTCTGCTCCGTCAGGGAAGATGGATCTCAAGGATCTCTATAACAAGCAGTGGAGGCAAGTCCAAAGCCTTGCTGAAACCTTCTGGAGACGCTGGAAGCAAGAATACTTGGTGACCCTCCAGCCTCGCAAGAAGTGGCAATCCGAAAGACCAAACTTGCAAGTTGGAGATGTGGTACTCCTAAAAGACACTCAAGTCAAGAGAAACGAGTGGCCCACAGGACTTATTGTTGAGACCACTCCAAGCCGGGATGGCAGAGTTCGGAAAGTTAATGTCAGGATCATCAGAGACGGTACCCCTAAGGTGTATTCAAGACCTGTTACAGAGGTTGTACTGCTCCTCAGTGAGGGAATATAGTGGTATTATAAAATACCAGGCGGGGAGTGTTCTGCCCCCACATTTCTGTGTTGTAGAATGTCATTGCCTTTTCATGCTCGCATTTGTCCTTCCTCTCTTGCCGTAGTTAGTACCTCGTTGTTTTAGTATTCTAATGAAAGGACACGCTGCACTAATGTTTCACCTCTTCTGTTTGGTAACCTTGAGAGACCTTAGTCTGTGAGTATTTCGTCATGAAGCATGAGAAGATATATTATATTCTATAGTATTTGCGTTGTATTAAATGCTAATCGCGATTAGCATTTCTCCATTGACAGCAATGTTAATATTAGCTTAGAAGCTAGCTGGTCGAACATTCTTTCATGTTGGCTATATGCTGGATTGTTGTTATGTATTCATGTATGTGTATATGGACAGTTGGTAAGGCCATATTTCATATTGTGTTTCCACAGTTTTACAAAAATTAAGAACTTCTAACTAAAGCCCTGAAACTCTTCAACGGATGCCTGGGTCTTTATTGAAAGGATTTACTGTTAGCTATCTGTTAAGCTTTCCTGCACAAAGCAAGAGCAGAATAACAGTCATACACCATATTCTGTAATTCAATGCACAACCATCTATTTTATTTTCTAAATTATGATTTTGCCCTCTAATTTAAATGGGATGTTGATAGCGGAGCTCGGGATAAAACCACCGATCCTCTGATTGAAGAACGACGCGCTCTAGCATTGAGCCAAAGTCACCCCGAGCAGCACATGGAAAGGTCTGAAGATCCGCAATAGTCAATGGCGGCTGGTCAATAGAGGGCAATGGGGCATGGCCCCACTTTGAGCCACACAAAAAAAAAATAATAATAATTACAATAATAATAAATTATACAAATTGTCTATATTTGTGTATTTGAACTGTGGAATGTACCCAGTAATATGTGTAAAATGTGATATCTGCGCAAAATATATGCTTTTCCTGCTCGTCCTCTCTGCCTGTGTGCTCGTCTGCGCGTGCTCTCCGCCTGTGTGCACGACACGTCTCAGAACGCGCATCTAGGGGGGCAAAATCGTTTTTGCCCAAAAGAGGCGGGTCTATGAAGCAGTTTAGCCAATTGCTGATTAAAGATATAAATGAGTGACATACAATTTAGCCAATCAAATAGATTCAGTGTGGGGCCAAAAAGATTTTGCCCCCCTAGCTGCGCGTTCTCGTCAGGAGAAGTCTCTACGCGTGAGCACTCCTTCTCCAAGACCCGTTTGAGAGAAGAACTTTGGCGGAGATTCTGCAGCCAAAGAGTTGATATCAGATCAGCCTGACCTCACAATCAGACAGCAGACTCGCGGGAAAGGGAAGCAGTACATGCGAAGCTTCTGTACTAGCTGTACACCAGACAGGTTTGGCTAGCTGGATGACGTCATGCTAATAACTTATTTAGCTTTTTAAAACAACGGGGACGGATCCAGCACGGACAGTTACGGGAGTGAGGGATGAGGAGGTAAGGAAACATGGGAACACCAGGGTAGGGAGTGATGGATGAGGAGGTAAGGAATCATGAGAACACCAGGACACACATGGAGAACTCTGTCAAGCTGCATATTGGGCAAAGTGAACATCTTTTCTTCTACATAGTTGTCCTCAGTCTCATCTGCTCAACATGTAATTGAGATGTTAAATTAACAGTGAAAACTCATCATAGTTTAATTTAACATCAGTATTCATAATTACACTTCATGTTTACTTCTCCTGATCTTTACCTCCTATAACAAGGTCCATAGGGGCATCTCAATAAATAAACATGTTATATTATATTTTATAAGTGTTATTTACTGCTTTTTTTTCGTGCTGGAATGAATGTTAAATATTTAACTGCAAAGTAGTAATGCAGGTTTTTTTGCATTAAATCATACTGGGATGTTTGCTGAAATTGATAGGATGGCCCTACCTAGAACATTTTCCACCAGCCGCCACTGGCAATAGTACTGAGTCACCCAGAATGTACTTTATCCACATGTATCTCGTTCCCTCTCAATACCTCTTTTTTCCACAAAGGACTGATCAAACTTATATGAAATCTTTTCACATAAATATAAACCATGAAGGTCAAATGTAAGCACCTATAGTGGACATAGAGCCTGGTGACCACCACCACAGGAGAAAAACAAAGATGTCATGTAACTGAACAACACATTTATGATTTATTTTATTGGAGTGATACAACAATGATGTATAGTTTTACTTCAACATTACTATCAATGAACAAGGGGATGAGTAGATTAAAATGCACACATAGCCCATAACAAACTTTTTGGGACTGAAACAGTGAGACATTGAGGCAGAGCCTCTGTCCGCTCTTGAACAGCCGTTTTAATTCCTCTGTGCCACCAGTTGTCGCCGTTCTTCCTGAGAAGGAAGCCTTGAAGCTTTAAATCTTTTCAGCAAAAATAGTAAGAAAATACAAAGCTTTCATGAGGCTTCACATGAATATAAACCATGAAGGTAAAATGTAACCCTAACCCTAACACAGCTTTTAGTCTGACTGGGTGATGTTTAAGGAGCTTTTTCTAGAGCACATTAAAACATAAATTAAATCGTATACCCAACAAATAGACAATATTAGTTGAGATCCTGCTCAGATGTGCTCAGATGTGCTGATGTCGAGGGATAACTACTGTGAACTAGTCTAATGAGGACACAGATCTGTATGATCTGTGAAGTGAACATTGTGTTCACTTCACCCAATAACTGTTTTTCACATTTGTTGACACATGTTTTCTGAATCTTTGGCACATTTTCTCAAAACTGTAAGCTCACAGCTCTACAAGTCTCTTGCAAAAACAAACACTACATTCAAAATGACACATGCCATATTAATCGATCTCTCTATGTGCTCAACACAAACATCTATGCAAATCCTATCATTAGGTTTCTTAGGTTTTTAAATGCCGGCCAAAGAATTTGTTTCAAAAATATCTTATTTGAAAATCTTGAATAGTTTTCAACTGAAGCTATGTCATTTAACAGATATAGTCATGGTTGATGAATTTGTGGAAAATATTTTTAGAGTCACAATACAATAAAAACATTTTCTGAAGCAGGGGTAAAATAATGCGTAAATAATTGGGTTTAGTGTTGAATTGAAGTAACCCAACCAAACAAATACTTCAAAGACAGAAGCAGGTGTACTGAAGCCAGTGTAGGCATCAATTATAGAATTTGTAAAAAAGGGCATCCAACAAAAGATGAATGCACCAAGCACAATACCCAGAGTTTTTGCAGCTTTATGCTCAGACTGTTTAATCAGCCCACCTCTGCCTCTGTTAATTGAACTTTTGCTCATATCTTCAATTTTTTTTACATGCTCATTAGCCACAATAATTATGTTTGTGTACAGACAAATCATCAAAGTGCAAGGAAAGAAAAAGCCGATTACATTGTCTAGGAGTCCCCAAAGGGGGTTAAAGACAAGGTTACAGCTGCCAAGGCAATTTATTGATGCCATATAATCTTCTATCCCTGCTTCATTGGCCTTTGAGTAAAGTAGTCCAAAAGAATAGACAGCAGCCAGTGCCCAACTAGCACATACCATAATCCAGGCCACTGACATTGTGAAAACCCTTGAATAATGCAGAGGATTGCATATTGCTTGTTGCCTGTCTATAGCAATGCAAATTAGGTGGAAAATAGAGACAGTGGTGAGAAACAAATCAAAACTGGAGTGCAGCAGACAGAAGTCATCCCCATAGAACCAGCAGCCATGAATGGTCCGGATGGCGCTGAAGGGCATCACAGTAACACCCACAAGAAGGTCCGCAAGAGCAAGAGACAAAATAAGCACATTGGTAGGATGATGCAACTGCGTGAAATGACCTACTGACACAATGACAACAGAGTTCCCCAAAATGGTAATGAGCATGCCCAAAGAAAACAATAAATAGAGGGCAACTTTGGTCCCCATATTGAACTGTGCTCCAACACATGAGGCATTTGAGCCTGTAAAACAGTATTGCTCTTGAGAAAGGCCAAGAGACATCATAAACCTAAATATCTATGCCAAAACCTTGACAAAGATACACAGGTTTGTGCTAGGGCGGGACACTGCTGATCTCTGTCTTTATAACAAAAGACAGCATAAGCGCCACCTACAAATTTGACTAGCCGAATGGCCATCCAATCAGAGGGTCTTTTATCATCCTACGCAGAACAACCCAACACACAATATTCTTAATTTGTTTTGGTATAACTGAGTATTTAAAAATTTGAGGAGGAAAATTCATCTCATAAACAGCTGTAATATGGCACTATTGCAGAAATAGTAAATTAAGAACAAAAATATTTCTATTAGTTTCATATATCGTTTGTACATATATGTATATGTTTTTAATTCATATGTATATATATATGCCTAACCTAAACCACTCGAGGTCAATGCCACACCATAAACATTCAAGGTCAACCCCGAACCTCAACCCTTTGAGATCCAACGCCATAACTTAACCATTCAAGGTCAATGTACAACCTTCACAATTCAAGGTCAATGCCTAACCACAACCATTTATTGCCAAGTACGTTACACATACAAGGAATTTGACTTGGTGAATGGTGCAGAACAATAAACAATGAACACAGTGCAATAATCAAGACATAATTAAAAAACAGCAACATATTCAAATTTACAATTAAATATGGTAGACAAACAAACAGGTAACAGTACTTTAAAACATGTATATTGTAAAACGGCATTATCCATTCAAGGTCAATGCCTAACCTTAACCATTTAAGGTCAATGCCTAACCAGTCATTGACCATTTAAGGTCAATGACTACCCTCAACTGTCCCAGGACAATGCCTAACGTTAACCATTTGAGGTCAATGCCTGACCTAATCATTCAAGGTCAATGTCTAACCTTAACCATTCAAGGTCAATGACTACCCTCAACCATTCGAGGTAATTTCTAACCTCAAACATTTGAAACATGATTTTATTAGAGTCGTCATATACATATACATGAAATGTAACCCATCCCTAGCTTAATAAAGTGGGCTACTGAGAAGCACCCGGGGAGCAGTTCAGTGACTTGATCAGGGACACTTCACTCGTAGCAGCCAAGGATCGAACCACCGACCTTGCGGTTGCCTGGACTCCGCTGTCCTGATGTCAGTGGGGAGTTCATTCCACCACTGTGGGGGCCAGGACAGAAAACAGCCGCGACCAGGTCGATCGGCCGTAGGGACCTCTGAGCGACGGGGCAACCAATCACCGCGAGGCAGCAGAGCAAAATGGTCGGGCGGGCGGGTGTAGGGCTTGACCATGGCCTGGAGATAGGAAGGAGCTGTTCCTTTCACTGCCCTGTAGGCTAGCACCAGAGTCTTAAACTGGATGCACGCTCTTATAGGGTGTACAGCCAGTGTAGAGAACGGAGAAGGGACATTTTGTGGGTGAACTTGGGGCGAGCTGCAGCTTTCTGGACAAGCTCCAGAGGTCTGATGGCCGACGCCGGGGCTCCGGCAAGTAGTGAGTTGCAGTAGTCCAGGCGGGAGATGACAAGAGCCTGGATTAGCACCTGCGCCATCTCATCAGTGAGGAAGGGGCGAATCCTCCTAATGTTGTAGAGCAGGAATCTGCAGGAGCGTGTAACCGATGCAGTTTGCTGAGAACGACAGTTGGTCACACCCAGGTTTCTCGCAGTCCGAGTTGGCGTCACCATGGTATCGTCAATGGTGATGGACAGGTCTCGGTGCGGGCAACCCTTCCCCCGTGTCAGCCAAGCACGCAGCGATGCGTGCCTCCACTTGAGTGTCACCGGGGGGAAATGACAAGACCAGCTGGGTGTCATCGGCATAAGGCCGGTAAGAGAAGTCATGCGAGCGAATAACAACCCAGAGATGTTGTGTAGAGCGAGAAGAGAAGGGGGCTCAGGACTGAACCTTGT
Source organism: Melanostigma gelatinosum (assembly GCF_949748355.1). Classification (NCBI taxonomy): domain Eukaryota; kingdom Metazoa; phylum Chordata; class Actinopteri; order Perciformes; family Zoarcidae; genus Melanostigma; species Melanostigma gelatinosum. The sequence continues at coordinate 26,099,811 of NC_136640.1, forward strand.
GGAACCCCCATAGTCAGCATGCGTGGTTCAGACACGGCCGCCCTCCATGTCACCTGGTAGGATCGACCTGTCAGGTAGGATGCAAACAGGGAGAGTGCAGAGCCTGAGACGCCCATCCCCTCGAGGGTGGAGAGGAGGATCTGGTGGTTCACAGTGTCAAACGCCGCAGACAGGTCCAGGAGAATCAGGACAGAGGAGAGAGAGTTAGCTCTCACTGCGTGAAGCGACTCCGTCACCGCAAGGAGGGCTGTCTCAGTTGAGTGACCCAATTTGAACCCGGACTGGTTGGGGTCCAAGAGGTTGTTTTGGTGGAGATAGGAAGACAGTTGAGTAAAGACAGCACGTTCAAGTGTTTTGGAAAGAAAGGGTAGAAGAGAAACCGGTCTGAAGTTCTTGACATCAGGGGGGTCAAGTGATGTTTTTTTGAGAAGGGGGTAACTCTGGCAGTCTTGAAAGCCGTGGGAAAGCATCTTGAAACGAGGGATTTGTTGATGAGGTGGTTGAGGAAAGGAAGGAGTTCAATCGCAATAGACTGAGGAAGAGGGGAGGGAATCGGGTCAAGGGAGCACGTGGTTTGTACGGTTAACCATAATACTGGAGATCCATCGATGAGTTGGGCGGTGGTAGGAGTCATGCCGGAGGGCTCAGGGCACTGGTGGACACTGGTTTGATTTGTGACACATGAAATGTCGGGTGGACTCCACTATGGACGAGGGGAGTTTCAGACGGACTGAGGAAGGATTGATAATGGCCCGGATCTCAAACAGGCCGATGAAGCGGGGGGACATCTTCCGGGATTCGGTCCTTAAAGGGATATCCTTGGTGCAGAACCAGACCCTTTGACCGACTTGGTTATGCGGAACAGGGGTGCGTTGGCAATCCGCCAAGCGTTTATTTTGTTCTGCCGTTCGGAGAAGAGCGGGCTGGGTCTCCTTCCACACCCTCCTACAGTGGCAGAGGTGGAGCTGAACTGAGGGAACGGCTATCTCCTCCTCCTGAGCAGGGAACAGAGGCGGCTGGTACCCCAGGGAGACCTCGAATGGAGTGTGACCGGTAGCAGATGAGGTATAGGAGTTGTGAGCATATTCCACCCAGGACAGATGAGTACTCCAGGTGGAACTGGAGGCGTGGCCCTCGGGCGACAACTGGAGAGAGAGAGCGTCGGGTTTGGTATTCTTGTGGCCTGGACGGTTGGAGATGGCAAAGTTGAAGCGGCCGAAGAACAGAAGAACAGGGACCACCAAGCCTGGCGAGAGTTTAACCTCTTGGCGGTCTGGAAGTACTCCAGGTTTTTATCCGTCCAGACCACGAATGGATGAACAGCCCCCTCTAGCCAGTATCTCCATTCCTCAAGAGCCAGTTTGATTGCCAGCAATTCTCTGTTTCCGATGTCATAATTTCTCCCCGCTGGAGTCAACCGGCGAGAATAGTAAGCACAGGGGCGGAGCTTAGAGTCCGAACGTTGTGACAGGATGGCTCCCACACCTGTGTTAGAGGCGTCTACTTCGACGAAGAACTGTAGAGTGTCACCGGGATGATTCAGGATGGGGGAAGAGGAGAACGGCTCCTTGAGGAGTTGGAACGCCTGGTCGGCTTCTGGTGTCCATACTGTAGTGTGAACGGCTCCTGCCCCGGGAAAAGCGGTGCAGGCTCCCACCTAACACAGTGGTAATCCGACCAATCTTCATGAGCTAGTGTCCCACAGAGGTGTCAGAAAAATACCTTCGGCCTTTATCTCACCCCGTAGCTGAATCGTTAGGATTTCTGAATTATTGTCTTTCTGAGAGTCTTGTACGGCTACGCCCTAGGCACTCTCAGTAGGATGTAACCCTAACACCCAGTATGAATAGTTATGTAGACCGTCTATACTTTACTATTGCCTATTTTATGTTTCTCACCATTTTTGACTAACACTGCGCAGGGAACTTCCCTGCATGCGTCACTCACACATGGGTCATCCTGGTTTTAGGTCAGACAGAATACAACTGGTTTGATCCTGTTTTGAACAGGAAGGATTATATGTTTGAGTAACCATTTTACATAAAGCGTATTTGTAATTTATATGTTTAATCACTTATATCATGAAATAAAACAAGTTATATGTGTTTAAGGTTATACTTTTAAATCAAACAAGTTATATGTTGTAACGGTTATGCTTTTATGCTTTCATATTTTTCTACAATCTTCTTACAATACAAACAGGGTTTTGGAGGAAGTGAGTCTAGAGAGGGGGCCTGCTACCTTGCGGATGAATCGGCGGTAGAAGTTTGCAAACCCCAGGAATTGTTGAAGCTGTTTCCGAGAGGAGGCCGGCCATTTAGTCACTGTCTTGATCTTTTCCGGATCTGTCCGAACTTGACACCTCTCGATAATGAACCCCAGGAACTGAACTGAGGTCACATTGAACTCGCATTTTTTAGCCTTTCAAACAGTTTGTTCTCCAGTAGGTGCTGGAGAACCATCCGGACGGTGCTCCTGAAGGTTCGCTGAGTAGATGAGGATGTCATCTAAATAAACAAACACAAAACGGTTCGGAAAGTCCTGGAGTACGTCATTTACCAACGCCTGGAACACTGTGGGGGCATTGGTGAGTGTACTGTCACGGCTCTGCTGTGACTCCAACCTTTCCTGGTGTCTCCCCTCTGTTCTCTCTGTGTATGTGTATGTGTGGCATGGGCTCATCTCCGCACCTGCCTACAATCAGATCATCAAGCTCATGCAGTTCAAGTACCCCGGTTTCCTTCCCTCTCATCGCCAGATTGTTTCGTCAGCTCAGTGGTAGCTAGAACCTTGGCCGCTCTGTGTCTGTTTCTCGACCAGAGTATTTTCTTGTGTTCTCTATTTTTGAAATTACGATGAACCTCTTTTTCCTGTGTCTCAAGATCTCCCTGCCTACGTCGCAGCCCAGCCGCCGCCACTCATGCCGCCTCACCTCCCTACCTGCATTCTCCCCCTGCTCTACGAGTAACCTGTGCTTTTGCTGTGTGAATTTGTAAATAGCCTATGTAGTATTCTGTGGTTCTACTGACATTTAATTGTCCAAGCAAAACGAATGATACCAGTTTGTCTCACAGGGCGCGGTGGGGCATCCATCTTTATTATTACCGCGTGTCACACTACTGCGCACATTGTTGACATCATCACAACGCAATAGTTACCTGAACCGGAAGTATCCAGGATACTATATCCCCTTTCTTTTGAAACAAAAAAATTGCATTTTATTAATGGAACTTGTTCATACAAACATTTCATGCTAAAACGGCATTTCAACTATTTCAAACTTTTTCCTTAATAAAACCTTCAGTTCTTCTGTTGGGTATTACAAGTCACGATGCGGCCTGATCTTGTGGTAGCACAGTCTGGTCGCTTTTTGGGACCTGTATGACCTGCTGTACTGTTTGACTCAGTGTCCTCAGGCTCCATCTGGTGGTTGTTTGGTGGAAGTACCTGGCCTGCACCACTTTCACACGTCTGCAGGAGGTGACGCCGGTTACGCCTGAGCATGTGACCTCCATCTGTGCGAATGTTGTAGGATCTCTGGATACCTGCTGGCTCGACGACTGTTGCGGGTTCCCATGTCCCCGTGAGAAGCTGGAAACGGACCATAGCTCCTTCTAGTAGTGCCGGTAATGTCATGGCATTCCTGTCGTAGTATTGTTTTTGTCTTTGTTGGCACAGTTGCCTCCTGCTGTGAACTGAGCTGCGACAGACAAGTTTAGGTTGCAGTTGTTTTTCCGTGATTGGTAGGATTGAGCGCAGACGCCTGCTCATTAGCAGCTGTGCTGGCGACTTCAGTCCATCAAATGGTGTGTTCCAGTAACTGAGGTACGGATATATCTGCTGTGCATGTACTTTGTCCATGAGGGCTTTGTCTGAACAGTCTTTTCAGCCAAACCGTTACTCTGCGGGTGCAGCGGGCTGCTCGTGGTATGCTCAAAGTCCTATGCGTGAGCAAAACCTCTGAACTCTTGTGAACTGTAACAAGGTCCATTGTCACTGATTACTGCCTCTGGGTGATTGGTTACCCCGTCGCTCAGAGGTCCCTGCGGCCCAGTCACGGCTTTTTTCTGTCCTGGCCCCACAGTGATGAAATTGTTGTGGCAAAATGACGAGAAGAGACGGCGAACCGGAGTTGCAACCAGCGGGAAGTGTTTTAATAAGATCAAGCCAACATCAACCAGTTCAGTACATTGAAACGACTCCCATGTACTGCTTTTCACAGATCACTCTTATAGTCAAAATTCACGCCCCCTTTAGCTACGTTCCACCAATCAAACCAGTTTGTTGTATCAAAACAGGACACATCTGGACTTCTAATTAGGACATGTTGTTATGCTATTTTAACCTCTTGTCCTCTGATAGGACACCGCTCCAAGTACGGAAATGTTTTGGTACTTTTTACGAGAGATTTATTACAGTTTGTCTGGCGCTGATCATCATTACCCACGATCGTTCGCTGAGAACCAAATATGTGTTCCATAACACGTTATATTTACTGTTTACGTGTGAGCCCACACTTGTGTTCAGTTCAATTCAAGTTCAATTCAAAGTTTATGATGATTTTCTTCAATATAATGAACTCCCCATTGACGTCAGGATAGCAGAGTCGCTGCCCATCTTTCGGCGCAGGCTGAAAACTCACCTCTTCAAGAAGTACTACCCTGAGCCTTCCACTTATTGTATTCATATTAGTTTGTTGCACTTATTGTATTCGTATTAGTTTGTTTCTGCACTGTACTTTTGCTCTGATTTATGGTCTGGTTCATGCTCTTAGATGCTTGTTTAAAAAAGAGATGCACTTATGACTTCTGGTGAATACCTATGTTGAATTATTGTAAGTCGCTTTGGAGAATAGCGTCTGTTAAATGACTGTAATGTAATGTAAATGTGAATGATTACTGTCATATTCCAAATATGGCGAACATGGACTTCAGCTTTTGGATGAGAGTTGCGGATGTGAGGTTGGTGATTTTTTGTACCTCAAAGTACCTTCTACAATAGTCAACGACAACTATATAGTCAGTACTGTGCCAGGTGAACACGTCTGTTTGCCAAGGTCGTTCAGGGGTAGGATGCGAGAGCATCGGTTCCTTTGTATTGGAGCTGCGTCACTCAAGGCAGATGCTGCAAGATCCTACTAGTGCCTCGATCTGTTTGCACATTCCGGGCCAGAACAGTACGTTTCTTGCTTACACTTTTCCATCCCTAAGTGTCCTGTGACTGGTTTTGCTCCAGGGAGAGATCCCTGGCGCAAAACTGCTGCTAAGCCGCATTTTGATGCATAGACTTGTAGTTTCACATCTTTGGTGTGGTTGAAGTATGTGAGCACTGGGCCGGGCTCCTGTGTTTCCATTTCTTACACTGTTTCTTTAATTGTTTTTAAATCTCCTTTTCTTTTGCCTTATGTTTTGATGCTTTTAATGGTTTTATGTGAAGCACTTTGAATTACCTTGTTGTTGAAATGTGCTATACAAATAAACTTGCCTTGCCTTGTGTTAGCAGGTATTTCATTTGTTGGAATGCAACGTCTTGATTTGAGTCCTACGTGAATTCACTGTTCTCTTTCAGCAGTTGTCTGAGTGGGGCAGTTGTCTCTGAATGTCTGGGTGCAAACTTGGAGAGGTAGGTGACGATGCCCAGTATGGTCTCCAGCTCTGCTTTGCTGCGTGTGGAAGCCATTTCTTTAATTGCCATGACCTTGTCAGGGTCGGGCTTTCTGCCTTTTCGTGTCAGTCTATGTCCAAAATAGCTTACCTCAGAGAAGCAGATGAAGCGTTTGTCTTTGTTTAGCTCTATTCCTCTCTCCCTGGTTCTCTCCAGGATGGCGTGCAGGTTGGCATCGTGCTCCTCTTTGGTGAGCCCATACACAAAAATGTCCCATCAACGTGCCCATCAACTCTCCTCTGAAACGCATCCTGTACAGAAATGATTCCAAAAGGGAGCCTTTTGAACCGATATCTGCCGTAGATGGTGTTAAACATGGTCAGCATGGATCATTTCTGGCTTAGTTTTATTGTCCAGTAACCAGATCTAGCGTCTAGTACACTGAAGTACTTTGCTCCGGCACGTCTTGGTGTGACATCATCTAGAATGGGAAGTGGATAGTGGGGTCTCTGGATAGCTTTGTTTAGGGGCGGGGATCTAAACACACCCTCAGCTTTCCTGTTTTAGGCTTTTCCACTGCCAGTCATGCATTTACCCACTCTGTGACCTTTTGCATTCTATCCATTTTTCCACTTCATCAAGCTCATCTTTGAGTCGGTTTCGCAAGGGGATATGGGATGCGGTGAGGTGGGCACACCATCGTTGTTGCTGAGGGTTTAAGGTTAAAGGTGCATTCTCCAGGGAATAGTCCCATTGGACTATTCCCCCGCAAAAGGACGTCAGTGTACTCTTAAATACGTCAGCGTACTCTTAAAGACATACTCTTCTGTGATGCTGGTGTGTGTTTACGGCAACCATGTGCACTAGCTTGACCATGATTAGGTCTAAACATGCATGTAGGCCCAAAACAGGGGGAGCATTTTCTGCATACACTATGTCAAAATCTACCATGGCTGTGTTCTGCCTGTATCTGCATGCTAACTTCCTTTTACTTCAAGTCGCTGTCCACCATATCGTGAGATGTTGCTTTCTGACGTCCTAATATTTTGTGAAATATGTTCACTGGTATTACATTAGCTTGAGCACCTGTATCTATCTTGAGCTTTAGTTTGTGCCTCGCTTTTCCGATTTCCACCTCTGCGAATGCTTGTTCCCTTGCTGTATTTTTGTTTGATAATAGTGTCAATGTACAGATCCACTGGTGCGTGTTCCGTGCTTTCTGAAACAGCATGGACTTTCTTGGGGTTGTATTTTGTTAGCTTACACTGCCTTCTTGTCCTACACATATTAGCAAATGTTAGATCCTGGGGTACTTCTGGCCCGATACGGGCCATCACTTACAGAGCACTTCACGGTCAGGCTCCGGCTTATGTAGCTGATCTACTTCGCCCCTATTCACCCGCCCGCACTCTCAGGTCAAACGCTCTAGGTCTTCTGTCAGTCCCATGCACACGATTTAAGACCCGTGGTGACCGAGCCTTTGAGGCAGTGGCCCCGAGGCTCTGGAATGCTCTGCCTGCAACTCTGCGCCTCGCAGATACTGTGGATACTTTTAAAAGCCAGCTCAAAACCCACCTGTTTAGGCTGGCGTTTGTGTAAAAGTAAACCCATGTCCTAGACCTGCTCTTAAAATATGTTTTACATTTCTATTTAATTTTTATTTTATTTTTATTTTATTCTTTAACATTTTTTATTCACTCTGTGTAGATAATTTATTGACCCTAGGGTCACATTGTGTTTTTTATGCTTTTAAATGTCTGCTCTGTTAAGCACTTTGTGATAGTACTGTCTGTGAAAAGCGCTATATAAATAAATTCATTCATTCATTCATTCATAGTTACTGACTCAGCTCTCTATTAAAAGATTGTCGAGCTGGTGTTCTTGCGAGGGAACTCGCCTGGCTCTGCTAACTGCCGTTACTAACGACGTCTACCCTGCTTCCTCCGGTCTGAGTGCACTCGGCCGAGTGTACTCTTTTTACTGCCACGAGGAACTTTTACGACTTAAGCAAATAAATGCACTTGAGAAATTTACTTTAAATGCAGATTAGATATTTATTGCAGGTTATATTTAGTTAGTTAGCAAGGGTTAAGCTACAGCTCACATAAAATGTTACTACACTTGATTCTTTGATTATACTCATTGGTTTTCTAGTTGTCGAGTCGGCTCGGTTGGAGCTGGATTTCAAAGATGAAAAAGTTATTTTGGAGTTGTTAGGAGTGAAGGTCCGGCCGGACCCTCGGTCCTCCTGCTCTGCAGCGGAGTTCGTTCAACAGTCCTCAAGGCTTAGTACAAAGGCTTTCTAGGACTGCCGTGTTCCTCCGTAAAACGATGATGCTTTCGACCGTCTAAAAATGCTCAAAACATAAGCAAACTTGGCAGACAGATTGAAAGCCCAAAATCGAGTTACTTATTGTGGTTTTAATGCTTCAGAGTGGTAAGTTGGCTCGATAGTACCCCCTACAAGATTTCGACAAAGCAGCCCTCGCAGTACGTTTAACATAGATTTACAAACTTTGGTAGGCACATATATCACGTGTGGACTTAAATATGAGTCTCTTGGGGCCTTATCCTAAACCCAACCAGAAGTCAGCCATTTTGAATTTTGTATGAATTTCTAGTGTCGTTTTTGCTATTTCCAGGTGCTGTACTTAAGCTCCTCCTAGGGAATTAATCAGATCAACTCCAAATTTGGTCAGTACAATCTAAAGACCTTAGTGATGAAAAGTTACTCAAACTTTGTTATTTCGTGAAAGGCCGTTGCCGTGCCACGAAAACCGAAGGTGTTTTTGTGGTGTTTTGCTCCAACCAGAACCAAACATGGCACACACACAAACATGAGGATGTCTACAAGCCAATTTTCACTCAAAGTCATAGCGCCATCTACTGGCAACAGGAAAACAGGGTTATGTGACAAACAAAATCTGATTTACATGACATTTACATGATGTGGTCTATACTTGATAGAGAGCAACATAATGCATGTTTGTGCGACAGGAACTGGTGGAATATTTGACTACATAATTCCAGAGTCCAGCGGGAAATAAGCTGAACTCAGAGTAGCTCTTTGTAGTTATGAAATCCGAAACATAACTCTCCATATCTGAAGGCCACCATAGTTCTCTGACCCACTTGGAAACAGAGGGGTGAGCGGAGGGTCATGTTCTTGCTTGCAACCTCACCACTAGATGCCACTAAATATCACTGTTCTTTTAAGTGTGGAAACACAAAAATTAATAACACACATATCATAGCTCTGTTTGATTTTAAATATCCTAATATCAAAATCAGGCTTATTTTCAGTCATTTCTGTTTCATATTTCATGTCTGACCAAAGTTACCATGGAAACTGATGTCCAGCCTGAGCCTATTGAGGCTGCCTGGTATCAGGGTTTGTGAGGTCAACCTTTTAATGTTAAAGCGTATGCTGGTGCTGGTGTCAACATATATACTTTTGAATGCACTACAATTCAAATAAAATCTAATAAAGAACTTTGATCCATTGATGTAGTCTCACATGTTCACCATAACATCTCTCATTAAATATCACAAATTGAAATCAAATAATAAAGAGTATCCAGGCTATCCTTGGTTCCCAGAAGAAGATTAAGGCTTATTGTCACAGGAGTGCTGGCTTTCCGTAGACCCACCGCAGAATCTGACCAAAAGTACTGATGTTCTGTTGTTGCCGTTCTTCTGCTTTGGAAAATGAAACGTCTTGGAGCTAGAATGTTCAGTCACTGGGGCCCCTAAACATTGGTCTTTACTGTTGGCCTCTAGCAGCTTGATGGGAGCAACATTACACGTATACCTTATTTTCAATAATTTTGTCTGTATCCACCTTTTCACTCTTTTTTGGCTTTGCTTCAATTCATGCTGAAAAGTGTTGTTTCTGAAATGTCAGATTTAAAGATTTTACCTGAAGTGAATAATCTAAGTGCCTTCCTGAACCAACTATAAAAGAATGCATATATTAAAGGATTCACAGTAGAATTCAAGTAGCCCACCCATACAAGTATTTTAAACAATACTGGTGGTGTTGAGTAACTGATAAAGGGATCAATGATGTTACAGACAAAAAAAGGAGTCCAAAAAGAAAGAAACGCCCCCATTATGATAGCAAGTGTTGTAGTGGCTTTTGTCTGGCTCATATTTGATATTCTTTCTGAATTTGTGTTCTGTATTCTGTGCAACTGTCTCCGTGCCACCAAGAAAATCTTAAGGTAAACGCCAAGCATTATTATTCCTGGAATATAAAAGGAAAGTGCTGATGAGACTGTACTTGACAGTCCACTCTGAAATAAAACACATTCCCCTTCACACACAATGTGGTTATAGTAGAATTCCTCAATCCCCAAAAGATTTAACTTGAGAAAAATCATTCCAAAGCCAATGAGAGCTGAAATACTCCAACTGAGCAGAATCATGATCAACACAACATTAACAGACATTTTTCTTCTGTATACTAGAGGTTGGCAAACAGCATAGTGGCGGTCAAGTGATATAAATGACAAATTTAGAATTGATGTTGTACACAACATGACATCAGAACTCATGTAGACTTTACAGAAGACATCACCAAAATACCAGCAGGAGTCTACAGATTGAAACATACTGGGGAACATGACTAGCAGCCCTAAAAGAAGGTCGGATACAGCCAGAGAGGCAATCAAGTAATTGGTTGGAGTATGGAGCTGCTTAAAATAGACAATTGAAACAGTGACGAAAAGGTTACCAAACACTGTTAGAATGACTGTGAGCCCTAGAATCATGTAGACAGTGATTCGTATGGGCAAAGGATAGATGATCCTCAGACATGATCTGTTTCTGGACTCGTAGCAGAGCACTGGCTCCATCTGTTTGGAGGGAGGCGAAAATGATAAGGTTAATACATTTCTTTATTCAAAATAAAATCAATGCTAAAATGATGAAAATGACTGTTAATTTAGCAATGATCTCAGTGTAAAAGTCAGTCAAGTACTTTTCTCGTTGCAATGTAGGTCACGATGGTGAATCATCATTAAAAGTCAGTAAAATGCTAATTCGTACAGAAGGCAGTAAGGGGAAATCCTGTGAAAATAAGAAGCTGTTACGAACTCAAAAATATGTGACAAATCGCTAAAACATTGGCTGAGGTAGAAAACGTGGCATAGTTCCAAGTCTTGTCAATATAACGAGGACTATACTGTAAACTGAACTGGAGCAGGAAACTTAAATTCTGTCTACTTGGCACAAAACTTATACAGGTAAATCAGAATCAAACTGAAATGTTACTTAAAAAAAAAAGAAGACTGATAAAAATGTGAACATCGAGTCTTAGCTGTTTCATGACTTTGGCTTCCCTTGATAAACCCATACATCTTAGAATTGCTGTATGCTGTATGAAGTGCATTTATGGCACTTCATACAGCATGGCATACATGGCATTTATGGTCAGTGATGATTAGCTATCAACCAAGTAACCTCACTTAAAAATAGGATTTGCAATCAATGATTAAATAAAAACCAAATAAAAACCACTGAAGTATGACCATTAGGTAGCTCCTCAAAACATATTTAAACACAGTTGCAATCTCACACTTACATCGTCAGCTGGACAGATGTTTTTGCCTCATATGCGGTCAGCTTCAGGTTGTATTTATGAGTGCTCTGTCTCTCTAGCTAGTGTTGTGGAAGATTTCTATGTTGATCGGGAGAAGAGATTTTGTTCACAAATCAATAATAAAGTCTTAACAAGATTCAAGTTTGTCTTTGTCCGTTTATTCTCTTGCAAGAGGGAAGAAAACCCAACAGCTACGTATTGAGTAGACTGTGGCAAAGCTTCTACTAAGTATCAGAGACCACATTATTTTATGCATACAAAGGCCCCCTCCTCTAGAAAAATCATACATCGGGGAGTACAGGTCTTTTGACACAGGCTGTCTTGATCTACTCATCTAGTTTCTGCTGGATGCGTTCAACTGGGAATCAGTTACGGTTTCAAGGTAAGATGAGACTTTCACCTGCAAGATCCTCATTACTGCATAGTTTTAACCACACGTAAGTTTCGGGTTCACAACACGGACACACAGAGTTCAATATATTTTGGCATTACACTAGTCCAGGGGTCGGCAACCTGCGGCTCGGGAGCCGCATGCGGCTCTTCAGCCCCTCTGTTGCGGCTCCCCGAGTCTACATCAGGGGTCCCCAACTGGTGGACCGGATGCAGACCCAGGTCCTAAATCTGATAGATAATACGGAATTATACATATTAGGCACATATTAAGCGGCTTTAACCGGCGCCTCTTATTCAGCCGTTACGGCACTTGTTCGGCAGTGCAGGAAACACACCGCCCAACGCATTGCAAATCACATCAGGTGATGCAGCTCAGCCAATCAAATATGGGTATTCTGACAAGTTTCCTGACACACGGGGGAGAGATGAGGAAATAGAAAGAAGAGCAGGAATATTGCGAATATATATCGAAGAAGTTATCTCACATGACGTTCACCAAACAGAGAAACGTGTTCAGAGAGAATATAATTTATAAGCTAGAATGAACAGAATATTATATGTTGATTATTCCCACAGGCAGTTAAATCCTCTACCCCGATTTCTCAACTGCTACAGCAAACTGAGCAAGTTTTTTCTCCTTTTCATAAGTTTGATATTGTTATAACAGGTAAAACAGCAATAAAATGTGAAGAATTGTCTTTATTCTTGTTCTATATTTTCAGAAATATAACAAACTATAGTTTTTGTTTAGATAATATAACTACATATAAAACTATAGAAGCTGTGATATCAAATAGCTTTCATAGCTCCAGACAAATTTTATTTGGTGGAAAATAGGGCAAAATGACTCTTTGGAAAAGATTGGTAGGCTCTTTGGTAAAGGTCCCCTGCACGAGTCACTTCAAAAATGTTAACAGACCCTAAGGTTGGGACCCTAAGGTTGGGCATACTGGCCCAGTGACTAATGTACTCGGTGAATATCACTTCACAATTCATTACATAGTTTTTAAAAACGACAAACAGACAATGCTAAACGAATTATTGCCTTTGCTTCCGGCACACTGTCAGCCGCTGAGAGTAAGTTCTCCACAACAGAAAAAGAGGCCCTGGCATGGGCAGTGAAAAGATCGAGAACTTATGTGTGGGACACATATTTACACTCAACATTCATTTAACAGAGGGTTGCACAACAAAATGCAGAAGTAAAGAACTGTCACTACTATAAGTGGAAGCTAATTGTCGTCAATTGCAACATCAGTGTGCAGCAGCAGAGCTATGCCTCCACCATTTTGGAATAAAGGCGACTACCAAAGTAAAAACATTTTTACGGAAGTAGAACAAATATAATATAAAACAAGAGGTTGTGCCCTGTGCTTTTGCTCTGTGAATTTGTAAATAGCCTATGTAGTATTCTGTGGTTCTACTGACATTTAATTGTCCAAGCAAAACGAATGATACCAGTTTGTCTCACAGGGCGCGGTGGGGCATCCATCTTTATTATTACCGCGTGTCACACTACTGCGCACATTGTTGACATCATCACAACGCAATAGTTACCTGAACCGGAAGTATCCAGGATACTATATCCCCTTTCTTTTGAAACAAAAAAATTGCATTTTATTAATGGAACTTGTTCATACAAACATTTCATGCTAAAACGGCATTTCAACTATTTCAAACTTTTTCCTTAATAAAACCTTCAGTTCTTCTGTTGGGTATTACAAGTCACGATGCGGCCTGATCTTGTGGTAGCACAGTCTGGTCGCTTTTTGGGACCTGTATGACCTGCTGTACTGTTTGACTCAGTGTCCTCAGGCTCCATCTGGTGGTTGTTTGGTGGAAGTACCTGGCCTGCGCCACTTTCACACGTCTGCAGGAGGTGACGCCGGTTACGCCTGAGCATGTGACCTCCATCTGTGCGAATGTTGTAGGATCTCTGGATACCTGCTGGCTCGACGACTGTTGCGGGTTCCCATGTCCCCGTGAGAAGCTGGAAACGGACCATAGCTCCTTCTAGTAGTGCCGGTAATGTCATGGCATTCCTGTCGTAGTATTGTTTTTGTCTTTGTTGGCACAGTTGCCTCCTGCTGTGAACTGAGCTGCGACAGACAAGTTTAGGTTGCAGTTGTTTTTCCGTGATTGGTAGGATTGAGCGCAGACGCCTGCTCATTAGCAGCTGTGCTAGCGACTTCAGTCCATCAAATGGTGTGTTCCAGTAACTGAGGTACGGATATATCTGCTGTGCATGTACTTTGTCCATGAGGGCTTTGTCTGAACAGTCTTTTCAGCCAAACCGTTACTCTGCGGGTGCAGCGGGCTGCTCGTGGTATGCTCAAAGTCCTATGCGTGAGCAAAACCTCTGAACTCTTGTGAACTGTAACAAGGTCCATTGTCACTGATTACTGCCTCTGGGTGATTGGTTACCCCGTCGCTCAGAGGTCCCTGCGGCCCAGTCACGGCTTTTTTCTGTCCTGGCCCCACAGTGATGAAATTGTTGTGGCAAAATGACGAGAAGAGACGGCGAACCGGAGTTGCAACCAGCGGGAAGTGTTTTAATAAGATCAAGCCAACATCAACCAGTTCAGTACATTGAAACGACTCCCATGTACTGCTTTTCACAGATCACTCTTATAGTCAAAATTCACGCCCCCTTTAGCTACGTTCCACCAATCAAACCAGTTTGTTGTATCAAAACAGGACACATCTGGACTTCTAATTAGGACATGTTGTTATGCTATTTTAACCTCTTGTCCTCTGATAGGACACCGCTCCAAGTACGGAAATGTTTTGGTACTTTTTACGAGAGATTTATTACAGTTTGTCTGGCGCTGATCATCATTACCCACGATCGTTCGCTGAGAACCAAATATGTGTTCCATAACACGTTATATTTACTGTTTACGTGTGAGCCCACACTTGTGTTCAGTTCAATTCAAGTTCAATTCAAAGTTTATGATGATTTTCTTCAATATAATGAACTCCCCATTGACGTCACGATAGCAGAGTCGCTGCCCATCTTTCGGCGCAGGCTGAAAACTCACCTCTTCAAGAAGTACTACCCTGAGCCTTCCACTTATTGTATTCATATTAGTTTGTTGCACTTATTGTATTCGTATTAGTTTGTTTCTGCACTGTACTTTTGCTCTGATTTATGGTCTGGTTCATGCTCTTAGATGCTTGTTTAAAAAAGAGATGCACTTATGACTTCTGGTGAATACCTATGTTGAATTATTGTAAGTCGCTTTGGAGAATAGCGTCTGTTAAATGACTGTAATGTAATGTAAATGTGAATGATTACTGTCATATTCCAAATATGGCGAACATGGACTTCAGCTTTTGGATGAGAGTTGCGGATGTGAGGTTGGTGATTTTTTGTACCTCAAAGTACCTTCTACAATAGTCAACGACAACTATATAGTCAGTACTGTGCCAGGTGAACACGTCTGTTTGCCAAGGTCGTTCAGGGGTAGGATGCGAGAGCATCGGTTCCTTTGTATTGGAGCTGCGTCACTCAAGGCAGATGCTGCAAAATCCTACTAGTACCTCGATCTGTTTGCACATTCCGGGCCAGAACAGTACGTTTCTTGCTTATACTTTTCCATCCCTAAGTGTCCTGTGACTGGTTTTGCTCCAGGGAGAGATCCCTGGCGCAAAACTGCTGCTAAGCCGCATTTTGATGCATAGACTTGTAGTTTCACATCTTTGGTGTGGTTGAAGTATGTGAGCACTGGGCCGGGCTCCTGTGTTTCCATTTCTTACACTGTTTCTTTAATTGTTTTTAAATCTCCTTTTCTTTTGCCTTATGTTTTGATGCTTTTAATGGTTTTATGTGAAGCACTTTGAATTACCTTGTTGTTGAAATGTGCTATACAAATAAACTTGCCTTGTGTTAGCAGGTCTTTCATTTGTTGGAATGCAACGTCTTGATTTGAGTCCTACGTGAATTTACTGTTCCCTTTCAGCAGTTGTCTGAGTGGGGCAGTTGTCTCTGAATGTCTGGGTGCAAACTTGGAGAGGTAGGTGACGATGCCCAGTATGGTCTCCAGCTCTGCTTTGCTGCGTGTGGAAGCCATTTCTTTAATTGCCATGACCTTGTCAGGGTCGGGCTTTCTGCCTTTTCGTGTCAGTCTATGTCCAAAATAGCTTACCTCAGAGAAGCAGATGAAGCGTTTGTCTTTGTTTAGCTCTATTCTTCTCTCCCTGGTTCTCTCCAGGATGGCGTGCAGGTTGGCATCGTGCTCCTCTTTGGTGAGCCCATACACAAAAATGTCCCATCAACGTGCCCATCAACTCTCCTCTGAAACGCATCCTGTACAGAAATGATTCCAAAAGGGAGCCTTTTGAACCGATATCTGCCGTAGATGGTGTTAAACATGGTCAGCATGGATAATTTCTGGCTTAGTTTTATTGTCCAGTAACCAGATCTAGCGTCTAGTACACTGAAGTACTTTGCTCCGGCACGTCTTGGTGTGACATCATCTAGAATGGGAAGTGGATAGTAGGGTCTCTGGATAGCTTTGTTTAGGGGGCGGGGATCTAAACACACCCTCAGCTTTCCTGTTTTAGGCTTTTCCACTGCCAGTCATGCATTTACCCACTCTGTGACCTTTTGCATTCTATCCATTTTTCCACTTCATCAAGCTCATCTTTGAGTCGGTTTCGCAAGGGGATATGGGATGCGGTGAGGTGGGCACACCATCGTTGTTGCTGAGGGTTTAAGGTTAAAGGTGCATTCTCCAGGGAATAGTCCCATTGGACTATTCCCCCGCAAAAGGACGTCAGTGTACTCTTAAATACGTCAGCGTACTCTTAAAGACATACTCTTCTGTGATGCTGGTGTGTGTTTACGGCAACCATGTGCACTAGCTTGACCATGATTAGGTCTAAACATGCATGTAGGCCCAAAACAGGGGGAGCATTTTCTGCATACACTATGTCAAAATCTACCATGGCTGTGTTCTGCCTGTATCTGCATGCTAACTTCCTTTTACTTCAAGTCGCTGTCCACCATATCGTGAGATGTTGCTTTCTGACGTCCTAATATTTTGTGAAATATGTTCACTGGTATTACATTAGCTTGAGCACCTGTATCTATCTTGAGCTTTAGTTTGTGCCTCGCTTTTCCGATTTCCACCTCTGCGAATGCTTGTTCCCTTGCTGTATTTTTGTTTGATAATAGTGTCAATGTACAGATCCACTGGTGCGTGTTCCGTGCTTTCTGAAACAGCATGGACTTTCTTGGGGTTGTATTTTGTTAGCTTACACTGCCTTCTTGTCCTACACATATTAGCAAATGTTAGATCCTGGGGTACTTCTGGCCCGATACGGGCCATCACTTACAGAGCACTTCACGGTCAGGCTCCGGCTTATGTAGCTGATCTACTTCGCCCCTATTCACCCGCCCGCACTCTCAGGTCAAACGCTCTAGGTCTTCTGTCAGTCCCATGCACACGATTTAAGACCCGTGGTGACCGAGCCTTTGAGGCAGTGGCCCCGAGGCTCTGGAATGCTCTGCCTGCAACTCTGCGCCTCGCAGATACTGTGGATACTTTTAAAAGCCAGCTCAAAACCCACCTGTTTAGGCTGGCGTTTGTGTAAAAGTAAACCCATGTCCTAGACCTGCTCTTAAAATATGTTTTACATTTCTATTTAATTTTTATTTTATTTTTATTTTATTCTTTAACATTTTTTATTCACTCTGTGTAGATAATTTATTGACCCTAGGGTCACATTGTGTTTTTTATGCTTTTAAATGTCTGCTCTGTTAAGCACTTTGTGATAGTACTGTCTGTGAAAAGCGCTATATAAATAAATTCATTCATTCATTCATTCATAGTTACTGACTCAGCTCTCTATTAAAAGATTGTCGAGCTGGTGTTCTTGCGAGGGAACTCACCTGGCTCTGCTAACTGCCGTTACTAACGACGTCTACCCTGCTTCCTCCGGTCTGAGTGCACTCGGCCGAGTGTACTCTTTTTACTGCCACGAGGAACTTTTACGACTTAAGCAAATAAATGCACTTGAGAAATTTACTTTAAATGCAGATTAGATATTTATTGCAGGTTATATTTAGTTAGTTAGCAAGGGTTAAGCTACAGCTCACATAAAATGTTACTACACTTGATTCTTTGATTATACTCATTGGTTTTCTAGTTGTCGAGTCGGCTCGGTTGGAGCTGGATTTCAAAGATGAAAAAGTTATTTTGGAGTTGTTAGGAGTGAAGGTCCGGCCGGACCCTCGGTCCTCCTGCTCTGCAGCGGAGTTCGTTCAACAGTCCTCAAGGCTTAGTACAAAGGCTTTCTAGGACTGCCGTGTTCCTCCGTAAAACGATGATGCTTTCGACCGTCTAAAAATGCTCAAAACATAAGCAAACTTGGCAGACAGATTGAAAGCCCAAAATCGAGTTACTTATTGTGGTTTTAATGCTTCAGAGTGGTAAGTTGGCTCGATAGTACCCCCTACAAGATTTCGACAAAGCAGCCCTCGCAGTACGTTTAACATAGATTTACAAACTTTGGTAGGCACATATATCACGTGTGGACTTAAATATGAGTCTCTTGGGGCCTTATCCTAAACCCAACCAGAAGTCAGCCATTTTGAATTTTGTATGAATTTCTAGTGTCGTTTTTGCTATTTCCAGGTGCTGTACTTAAGCTCCTCCTAGGGAATTAATCAGATCAACTCCAAATTTGGTCAGTACAATCTAAAGACCTTAGTGATGAAAAGTTACTCAAACTTTGTTATTTCGTGAAAGGCCGTTGCCGTGCCACGAAAACCGAAGGTGTTTTTGTGGTGTTTTGCTCCAACCAGAACCAAACATGGCACACACACAAACATGAGGATGTCTACAAGCCAATTTTCACTCAAAGTCATAGCGCCATCTACTGGCAACAGGAAAACAGGGTTATGTGACAAACGAAATCCGATTTACATGACATTTACATGATGTGGTCTATACTTGATAGAGAGCAACATAATGCATGTTTGTGCGACAGGAACTGGTGGAATATTTGACTACATAATTCCAGAGTCCAGCGGGAAATAAGCTGAACTCAGAGTAGCTCTTTGTAGTTATGAAATCCGAAACATAACTCTCCATATCTGAAGGCCACCATAGTTCTCTGACCCACTTGGAAACAGAGGGGTGAGCGGAGGGTCATGTTCTTGCTTGCAACCTCACCACTAGATGCCACTAAATATCACTGTTCTTTTAAGTGTGGAAACACAAAAATTAATAACACACATATCATAGCTCTGTTTGATTTTAAATATCCTAATATCAAAATCAGGCTTATTTTCAGTCATTTCTGTTTCATATTTCATGTCTGACCAAAGTTACCATGGAAACTGATGTCCAGCCTGAGCCTATTGAGGCTTCCTGGTATCAGGGTTTGTGAGGTCAACCTTTTAATGTTAAAGCGTATGCTGGTGCTGGTGTCAACATATATACTTTTGAATGCACTACAATTCAAATAAAATCTAATAAAGAACTTTGATCCATTGATGTAGTCTCACATGTTCACCATAACATCTCTCATTAAATATCACAAATTGAAATCAAATAATAAAGAGTATCCAGGCTATCCTTGGTTCCCAGAAGAAGATTAAGGCTTATTGTCACAGGAGTGCTGGCTTTCCGTAGACCCACCGCAGAATCTGACCAAAAGTACTGATGTTCTGTTGTTGCCGTTCTTCTGCTTTGGAAAATGAAACGTCTTGGAGCTAGAATGTTCAGTCACTGGGGCCCCTAAACATTGGTCTTTACTGTTGGCCTCTAGCAGCTTGATGGGAGCAACATTACACGTATACCTTATTTTCAATAATTTTGTCTGTATCCACCTTTTCACTCTTTTTTGGCTTTGCTTCAATTCATGCTGAAAAGTGTTGTTTCTGAAATGTCAGATTTAAAGATTTTACCTGAAGTGAATAATCTAAGTGCCTTCCTGAACCAACTATAAAAGAATGCATATATTAAAGGATTCACAGTAGAATTCAAGTAGCCCACCCATACAAGTATTTTAAACAATACTGGTGGTGTTGAGTAACTGATAAAGGGATCAATGATGTTACAGACAAAAAAAGGAGTCCAAAAAGAAAGAAACGCCCCCATTATGATAGCAAGTGTTGTAGTGGCTTTTGTCTGGCTCATATTTGATATTCTTTCTGAATTTGTGTTCTGTATTCTGTGCAACTGTCTCCGTGCCACCAAGAAAATCTTAAGGTAAACGCCAAGCATTATTATTCCTGGAATATAAAAGGAAAGTGCTGATGAGACTGTACTTGACAGTCCACTCTGAAATAAAATACATTCCCCTTCACACACAATGTGGTTATAGTAGAATTCCTCAATCCCCAAAAGATTTAACTTGAGAAAAATCATTCCAAAGCCAATGAGAGCTGAAATACTCCAACTGAGCAGAATCATGATCAACACAACATTAACAGACATTTTTCTTCTGTATACTAGAGGTTGGCAAACAGCATAGTGGCGGTCAAGTGATATAAATGACAAATTTAGAATTGATGTTGTACACAACATGACATCAGAACTCATGTAGACTTTACAGAAGACATCACCAAAATACCAGCAGGAGTCTACAGATTGAAACATACTGGGGAACATGACTAGCAGCCCTAAAAGAAGGTCGGATACAGCCAGAGAGGCAATCAAGTAATTGGTTGGAGTATGGAGCTGCTTAAAATAGACAATTGAAACAGTGACGAAAAGGTTACCAAACACTGTTAGAATGACTGTGAGCCCTAGAATCATGTAGACAGTGATTCGTATGGGCAAAGGATAGATGATCCTCAGACATGATCTGTTTCTGGACTCGTAGCAGAGCACTGGCTCCATCTGTTTGGAGGGAGGCGAAAATGATAAGGTTAATACATTTCTTTATTCAAAATAAAATCAATGCTAAAATGATGAAAATGACTGTTAATTTAGCAATGATCTCAGTGTAAAAGTCAGTCAAGTACTTTTCTCGTTGCAATGTAGGTCACGATGGTGAATCATCATTAAAAGTCAGTAAAATGCTAATTCGTACAGAAGGCAGTAAGGGGAAATCCTGTGAAAATAAGAAGCTGTTACGAACTCAAAAATATGTGACAAATCGCTAAAACATTGGCTGAGGTAGAAAACGTGGCATAGTTCCAAGTCTTGTCAATATAACGAGGACTATACTGTAAACTGAACTGGAGCAGGAAACTTAAATTCTGTCTACTTGGCACAAAACTTATACAGGTAAATCAGAATCAAACTGAAATGTTACTTAAAAAAAAAAGAAGACTGATAAAAATGTGAACATCGAGTCTTAGCTGTTTCATGACTTTGGCTTCCCTTGATAAACCCATACATCTTAGAATTGCTGTATGCTGTATGAAGTGCATTTATGGCACTTCATACAGCATGGCATACATGGCATTTATGGTCAGTGATGATTAGCTATCAACCAAGTAACCTCACTTAAAAATAGGATTTGCAATCAATGATTAAATAAAAACCAAATAAAAACCACTGAAGTATGACCATTAGGTAGCTCCTCAAAACATATTTAAACACAGTTGCAATCTCACACTTACATCGTCAGCTGGACAGATGTTTTTGCCTCATATGCGGTCAGCTTCAGGTTGTATTTATGAGTGCTCTGTCTCTCTAGCTAGTGTTGTGGAAGATTTCTATGTTGATCGGGAGAAGAGATTTTGTTCACAAATCAATAATAAAGTCTTAACAAGATTCAAGTTTGTCTTTGTCCGTTTATTCTCTTGCAAGAGGGAAGAAAACCCAACAGCTACGTATTGAGTAGACTGTGGCAAAGCTTCTACTAAGTATCAGAGACCACATTATTTTATGCATACAAAGGCCCCCTCCTCTAGAAAAATCATACATCGGGGAGTACAGGTCTTTTGACACAGGCTGTCTTGATCTACTCATCTAGTTTCTGCTGGATGCGTTCAACTGGGAATCAGTTACGGTTTCAAGGTAAGATGAGACTTTCACCTGCAAGATCCTCATTACTGCATAGTTTTAACCACACGTAAGTTTCGGGTTCACAACACGGACACACAGAGTTCAATATATTTTGGCATTACACTAGTCCAGGGGTCGGCAACCTGCGGCTCGGGAGCCGCATGCGGCTCTTCAGCCCCTCTGTTGCGGCTCCCCGAGTCTACATCAGGGGTCCCCAACTGGTGGACCGGATGCAGACCCAGGTCCTAAATCTGATAGATAATACGGAATTATACATATTAGGCACATATTAAGCGGCTTTAACCGGCGCCTCTTATTCAGCCGTTACGGCACTTGTTCGGCAGTGCAGGAAACACACCGCCCAACGCATTGCAAATCACATCAGGTGATGCAGCTCAGCCAATCAAATATGGGTATTCTGACAAGTTTCCTGACACACGGGGGAGAGATGAGGAAATAGAAAGAAGAGCAGGAATATTGCGAATATATATCGAAGAAGTTATCTCACATGACGTTCACCAAACAGAGAAACGTGTTCAGAGAGAATATAATTTATAAGCTAGAATGAACAGAATATTATATGTTGATTATTCCCACAGGCAGTTAAATCCTCTACCCCGATTTCTCAACTGCTACAGCAAACTGAGCAAGTTTTTTCTCCTTTTCATAAGTTTGATATTGTTATAACAGGTAAAACAGCAATAAAATGTGAAGAATTGTCTTTATTCTTGTTCTATATTTTCAGAAATATAACAAACTATAGTTTTTGTTTAGATAATATAACTACATATAAAACTATAGAAGCTGTGATATCAAATAGCTTTCATAGCTCCAGACAAATTTTATTTGGTGGAAAATAGGGCAAAATGACTCTTTGGAAAAGATTGGTAGGCTCTTTGGTAAAGGTCCCCTGCACGAGTCACTTCAAAAATGTTAACAGACCCTAAGGTTGGGACCCTAAGGTTGGGCATACTGGCCCAGTGACTAATGTACTCGGTGAATATCACTTCACAATTCATTACATAGTTTTTAAAAACGACAAACAGACAATGCTAAACGAATTATTGCCTTTGCTTCCGGCACACTGTCAGCCGCTGAGAGTAAGTTCTCCACAACAGAAAGAGGCCCTGGCATGGGCAGTGAAAAGATCGAGAACTTATGTGTGGGACACATATTTACACTCAACATTCATTTAACAGAGGGTTGCACAACAAAATGCAGAAGTAAAGAACTGTCACTACTATAAGTGGAAGCTAATTGTCGTCAATTGCAACATCAGTGTGCAGCAGCAGAGCTATGCCTCCACCATTTTGGAATAAAGGCGACTACCAAAGTAAAAACATTTTTACGGAAGTAGAACAAATATAATATAAAACAAGAGGTTGTGCCCTGTGCTTTTGCTGTGTGAATTTGTAAATAGCCTATGTAGTATTCTGTGGTTCTACTGACATTTAATTGTCCAAGCAAAACGAATGATACCAGTTTGTCTCACAGGGCGCGGTGGGGCATCCATCTTTATTATTACCGCGTGTCACACTACTGCGCACATTGTTGACATCATCACAACGCAATAGTTACCTGAACCGGAAGTATCCAGGATACTATATCCCCTTTCTTTTGAAACAAAAAAATTGCATTTTATTAATGGAACTTGTTCATACAAACATTTCATGCTAAAACGGCATTTCAACTATTTCAAACTTTTTCCTTAATAAAACCTTCAGTTCTTCTGTTGGGTATTACAAGTCACGATGCGGCCTGATCTTGTGGTAGCACAGTCTGGTCGCTTTTTGGGACCTGTATGACCTGCTGTACTGTTTGACTCAGTGTCCTCAGGCTCCATCTGGTGGTTGTTTGGTGGAAGTACCTGGCCTGCGCCACTTTCACACGTCTGCAGGAGGTGACGCCGGTTACGCCTGAGCATGTGACCTCCATCTGTGCGAATGTTGTAGGATCTCTGGATACCTGCTGGCTCGACGACTGTTGCGGGTTCCCATGTCCCCGTGAGAAGCTGGAAACGGACCATAGCTCCTTCTAGTAGTGCCGGTAATGTCATGGCATTCCTGTCGTAGTATTGTTTTTGTCTTTGTTGGCACAGTTGCCTCCTGCTGTGAACTGAGCTGCGACAGACAAGTTTAGGTTGCAGTTGTTTTTCCGTGATTGGTAGGATTGAGCGCAGACGCCTGCTCATTAGCAGCTGTGCTGGCGACTTCAGTCCATCAAATGGTGTGTTCCAGTAACTGAGGTACGGATATATCTGCTGTGCATGTACTTTGTCCATGAGGGCTTTGTCTGAACAGTCTTTTCAGCCAAACCGTTACTCTGCGGGTGCAGCGGGCTGCTCGTGGTATGCTCAAAGTCCTATGCGTGAGCAAAACCTCTGAACTCTTGTGAACTGTAACAAGGTCCATTGTCACTGATTACTGCCTCTGGGTGATTGGTTACCCCGTCGCTCAGAGGTCCCTGCGGCCCAGTCACGGCTTTTTTCTGTCCTGGCCCCACAGTGATGAAATTGTTGTGGCAAAATGACGAGAAGAGACGGCGAACCGGAGTTGCAACCAGCGGGAAGTGTTTTAATAAGATCAAGCCAACATCAACCAGTTCAGTACATTGAAACGACTCCCATGTACTGCTTTTCACAGATCACTCTTATAGTCAAAATTCACGCCCCCTTTAGCTACGTTCCACCAATCAAACCAGTTTGTTGTATCAAAACAGGACACATCTGGACTTCTAATTAGGACATGTTGTTATGCTATTTTAACCTCTTGTCCTCTGATAGGACACCGCTCCAAGTACGGAAATGTTTTGGTACTTTTTACGAGAGATTTATTACAGTTTGTCTGGCGCTGATCATCATTACCCACGATCGTTCGCTGAGAACCAAATATGTGTTCCATAACACGTTATATTTACTGTTTACGTGTGAGCCCACACTTGTGTTCAGTTCAATTCAAGTTCAATTCAAAGTTTATGATGATTTTCTTCAATATAATGAACTCCCCATTGACGTCAGGATAGCAGAGTCGCTGCCCATCTTTCGGCGCAGGCTGAAAACTCACCTCTTCAAGAAGTACTACCCTGAGCCTTCCACTTATTGTATTCATATTAGTTTGTTGCACTTATTGTATTCGTATTAGTTTGTTTCTGCACTGTACTTTTGCTCTGATTTATGGTCTGGTTCATGCTCTTAGATGCTTGTTTAAAAAAGAGATGCACTTATGACTTCTGGTGAATACCTATGTTGAATTATTGTAAGTCGCTTTGGAGAATAGCGTCTGTTAAATGACTGTAATGTAATGTAAATGTGAATGATTACTGTCATATTCCAAATATGGCGAACATGGACTTCAGCTTTTGGATGAGAGTTGCGGATGTGAGGTTGGTGATTTTTTGTACCTCAAAGTACCTTCTACAATAGTCAACGACAACTATATAGTCAGTACTGTGCCAGGTGAACACGTCTGTTTGCCAAGGTCGTTCAGGGGTAGGATGCGAGAGCATCGGTTCCTTTGTATTGGAGCTGCGTCACTCAAGGCAGATGCTGCAAGATCCTACTAGTACCTCGATCTGTTTGCACATTCCGGGCCAGAACAGTACGTTTCTTGCTTACACTTTTCCATCCCTAAGTGTCCTGTGACTGGTTTTGCTCCAGGGAGAGATCCCTGGCGCAAAACTGCTGCTAAGCCGCATTTTGATGCATAGACTTGTAGTTTCACATCTTTGGTGTGGTTGAAGTATGTGAGCACTGGGCCGGGCTCCTGTGTTTCCATTTCTTACACTGTTTCTTTAATTGTTTTTAAATCTCCTTTTCTTTTGCCTTATGTTTTGATGCTTTTAATGGTTTTATGTGAAGCACTTTGAATTACCTTGTTGTTGAAATGTGCTATACAAATAAACTTGCCTTGTGTTAGCAGGTCTTTCATTTGTTGGAATGCAACGTCTTGATTTGAGTCCTACGTGAATTCACTGTTCTCTTTCAGCAGTTGTCTGAGTGGGGCAGTTGTCTCTGAATGTCTGGGTGCAAACTTGGAGAGGTAGGTGACGATGCCCAGTATGGTCTCCAGCTCTGCTTTGCTGCGTGTGGAAGCCATTTCTTTAATTGCCATGACCTTGTCAGGGTCGGGCTTTCTGCCTTTTCGTGTCAGTCTATGTCCAAAATAGCTTACCTCAGAGAAGCAGATGAAGCTTTTGTCTTTGTTTAGCTCTATTCCTCTCTCCCTGGTTCTCTCCAGGATGGCGTGCAGGTTGGCATCGTGCTCCTCTTTGGTGAGCCCATACACAAAAATGTCCCATCAACGTGCCCATCAACTCTCCTCTGAAACGCATCCTGTACAGAAATGATTCCAAAAGGGAGCCTTTTGAACCGATATCTGCCGTAGATGGTGTTAAACATGGTCAGCATGGATAATTTCTGGCTTAGTTTTATTGTCCAGTAACCAGATCTAGCGTCTAGTACACTGAAGTACTTTGCTCCGGCACGTCTTGGTGTGACATCATCTAGAATGGGAAGTGGATAGTGGGGTCTCTGGATAGCTTTGTTTAGGGGGCGGGGATCTAAACACACCCTCAGCTTTCCTGTTTTAGGCTTTTCCACTGCCAGTCATGCATTTACCCACTCTGTGACCTTTTGCATTCTATCCATTTTTCCACTTCATCAAGCTCATCTTTGAGTCGGTTTCGCAAGGGGATATGGGATGCGGTGAGGTGGGCACACCATCGTTGTTGCTGAGGGTTTAAGGTTAAAGGTGCATTCTCCAGGGAATAGTCCCATTGGACTATTCCCCCGCAAAAGGACGTCAGTGTACTCTTAAATACGTCAGCGTACTCTTAAAGACATACTCTTCTGTGATGCTGGTGTGTGTTTACGGCAACCATGTGCACTAGCTTGACCATGATTAGGTCTAAACATGCATGTAGGCCCAAAACAGGGGGAGCATTTTCTGCATACACTATGTCAAAATCTACCATGGCTGTGTTCTGCCTGTATCTGCATGCTAACTTCCTTTTACTTCAAGTCGCTGTCCACCATATCGTGAGATGTTGCTTTCTGACGTCCTAATATTTTGTGAAATATGTTCACTGGTATTACATTAGCTTGAGCACCTGTATCTATCTTGAGCTTTAGTTTGTGCCTCGCTTTTCCGATTTCCACCTCTGCGAATGCTTGTTCCCTTGCTGTATTTTTGTTTGATAATAGTGTCAATGTACAGATCCACTGGTGCGTGTTCCGTGCTTTCTGAAACAGCATGGACTTTCTTGGGGTTGTATTTTGTTAGCTTACACTGCCTTCTTGTCCTACACATATTAGCAAATGTTAGATCCTGGGGTACTTCTGGCCCGATACGGGCCATCACTTACAGAGCACTTCACGGTCAGGCTCCGGCTTATGTAGCTGATCTACTTCGCCCCTATTCACCCGCCCGCACTCTCAGGTCAAACGCTCTAGGTCTTCTGTCAGTCCCATGCACACGATTTAAGACCCGTGGTGACCGAGCCTTTGAGGCAGTGGCCCCGAGGCTCTGGAATGCTCTGCCTGCAACTCTGCGCCTCGCAGATACTGTGGATACTTTTAAAAGCCAGCTCAAAACCCACCTGTTTAGGCTGGCGTTTGTGTAAAAGTAAACCCATGTCCTAGACCTGCTCTTAAAATATGTTTTACATTTCTATTTAATTTTTATTTAATTTTTATTTTATTCTTTAACATTTTTTATTCACTCTGTGTAGATAATTGATTGACCCTAGGGTCACATTGTGTTTTTTATGCTTTTAAATGTCTGCTCTGTTAAGCACTTTGTGATAGTACTGTCTGTGAAAAGCGCTATATAAATAAATTCATTCATTCATTCATTCATAGTTACTGACTCAGCTCTCTAT
Source organism: Melanostigma gelatinosum (assembly GCF_949748355.1). NCBI lineage: Eukaryota > Metazoa > Chordata > Actinopteri > Perciformes > Zoarcidae > Melanostigma > Melanostigma gelatinosum. The sequence goes on from NC_136640.1 coordinate 26,127,258, forward strand.
TAAAAGATTGTCGAGCTGGTGTTCTTGCGAGGGAACTCGCCTGGCTCTGCTAACTGCCGTTACTAACGACGTCTACCCTGCTTCCTCCGGTCTGAGTGCACTCGGCCGAGTGTACTCTTTTTACTGCCACGAGGAACTTTTACGACTTAAGCAAATAAATGCACTTGAGAAATTTACTTTAAATGCAGATTAGATATTTATTGCAGGTTATATTTAGTTAGTTAGCAAGGGTTAAGCTACAGCTCACATAAAATGTTACTACACTTGATTCTTTGATTATACTCATTGGTTTTCTAGTTGTCGAGTCGGCTCGGTTGGAGCTGGATTTCAAAGATGAAAAAGTTATTTTGGAGTTGTTAGGAGTGAAGGTCCGGCCGGACCCTCGGTCCTCCTGCTCTGCAGCGGAGTTCGTTCAACAGTCCTCAAGGCTTAGTACAAAGGCTTTCTAGGACTGCCGTGTTCCTCCGTTGTTCAGTTGTTAAAGTCGAGCAGTGGGGAGAGGAAAATCTCCGTCTTTCAATCTTTGTCCACGAACAGTGGTCTTCTTTCCGTGAACAGAGACGAAGTCCTCGAATACTTCAGTTGCGATCGTCCGTATCTTCTTCTCAGAGCGTCTGGACGGCTCGTGTAGAAATCCCGTCTTGCTGTTTGCAAGTTACTTCTTTTATAATACTTTTGGGCTGCCTGTTCCCCCCCTCCTATTCTGAACACATGATCTTTATCCCACCCTTATGTGTGTGTGCTTATGTATGGGAAGTACCGGAGTTCTCCTCTATGAGTCATCTCTTGCAACAGACTTTGATGCCGCGTGTCTGTTTTTCCGACCTACGCCCAAAACATCTGTTCCTGACTCACTGTTTCTGGAAGGTACCATATTCCCCCATCCCTTGAAGCATCCCACCCCATCCCATCTTTCTCCGAACTTTCTACACACAGACTGCACTATACTCAGATACACATATTATTATTATTAGCAGGTTTACATTTGTTAAAATCACTTTACATTTGTTATGTAATACACGCTTGCTTTAAAATGATTATTAGATTTCATCCGTTAAAGTATAATTACGCTCTATGTCCCATTAGCCTAATTTACATACCGAACATGTATTCCCTCATTTAAGGCAGCTTCCCTGGGATCTCAACTATTTTTGACACAAAGTTGTTGGGCTTTCTTGCATTTGTTATGTAGGACATTTGAGTGTAGAAGTGTGTGTTAAGAAATTATAATAGAAGTGTTTAATGATTCATAATTAAGAATTCATAATTAGTCATAATCAGAAGTGTTTTGGAAATGCATAATTAGGATAATCATAAAAGTGTTTTAGGATTAGTAGCTAGAAGTGTATCTTAGTAGAATTTGTAGACATGAAGCTTTTGCCAAAAGTTGCAAAGTCTTATCTTTTATATAGAATGTTTATCATAGAAGGGTTAAGCCATAACAGACAGTCATTGAATGTATTAAGAGTAAGGGTTAGGGACAGAGACATTTCTAGACAGGCAATTATAGATCACACCCGTGCGAGGGTCCTGGGAGGAGGAGGAGGATGTTGAAGGAGGTTGAAGTTAGCCAATAGGAATTGAGATAGACAAAATGGGAGTGGTTTCAAACTGTGTTGGAGGTTTACTTTCAGACTTTTTTCTCTTCTTTGCTGTTTGCTCCCAGGGGACAAACGTGTCTACTGAGGAGCTGAGAGGAGTTTTTTTGCGCGGGGTTTTTCTTTTGTTTTATATTCTGTTAGAAGTGTACTTCACTGTATAATTGTATTTGCTTCAGTAGGATTAAAATCCTTTTAATTGTAAACCAGTTTTGGTAGATTTATTTTGGTAGATTTATTACACTCGTTGTCGAGGGGAGCTGCAGTATCTCTAGAAACCTGGAGTAATAATCTGAGATTACCAGGTAGTTGTGGTGGTTGTGCTCACAAAGGTCCATTGCAATTCTCTTCCAGGGTCGCTCCGGAAGCGGTGTCGAGATGAGTACCCCAGTATATGCGCAAGTGTATTAGACTACGTGTATGACAATAGCTATTTTATAATTTAATCATTTTTCATAAATACACTACATGTATTCAAATTATTTTTCCCCTTAGTTTATTTTCTCATTGCACAACTATTGTCTTCCTCAGTTGCTCTGCTTCCAGTGCAGCTTGTTTTAAGTAGAGCTTTTAACCAATCAGATTTTGCCCCTATTTTTCTAGGTAAGAAGAGAGGGCCGAGGCCCGCTTGGAAGCCGTTGCAGTTTAAGTAAATGGGGACGATATTGTTGATTGTCATAGTCTTCAACCGATCAGATTTTTTGTTTGACATGTCAGAGCTGGCCTACAAGTACGTCAGCATTAACGTGCAGCTCAGCATTAATGTGCGGTGTGATTGGTCAATGGGCTAGCGTGACTGTTGTGAAGCTGAAAGCTAGCTAGCAGAACTTAGTAGTAGGACTAAGAGTTCAAGTTGAAAAATATGTAAGACGTTATGACATTGACATGACATTTTTAGCGTTTTGCTTGGTGTAGCTTTCTCTTTTTTAACACTCAATGGCTGAAGGAGGAAGATAAACGGATTTGGGAGTTACTGGCCTTTCTGGAGGACATTTCCAGAAAAGCTGGACATCGTAAGAAAGGGTCTAGAAAAATTAGCTGGATCCGGTTCAAAATCAAAACAATATTTAATGTACTACACGAAGTTCAATTACAAACTGAATTAACTATCAATAGTAATGTTCTCGAGAACAGAGATCACATGCACGCATCTCACTCACAGGTCTGGCCATTCCAGGTACTGAAAAACGAGAGCGGATGTGGTCTGAGGAATGCTCTCTAGAACATTGTCTTTATATCCCCTGAGAGTCGGAAAGTGTCCGAAACTGTCCTAAAACGTCTGAATGATGCGCCGTCGATCAGTGATTGGCTGCATTTGAATCCTGTCCCCTCCCAATATCGATCCTTAGTGGCACACATCCTGACCTGCTGGTCAGTTGTCCACCTCTGTTCTCTGCTGCACCTCTGTAAAGCCTCACTCAAAATGATCCCTTTCTGACCCTCAAAACTATTCATACAGTGTTTTAATACCTTTAGTGACTATACTTCTATGGTTTAATACATTCAATGAGTAAAACACTGTAACATATAATATCCTCTATAAGTAAGAATATTGTAAACATATAATACATTCCATAAGTAAACATATTGTGACTTTTTAAAATTTTGACATTCTTATTATTGTGACACTTCTACTCACCACTTGGGGTGTTATATAATGCTACTAATAATGTTTTTAATACTGAAATCCTTCACAGTCACAACTAAATTTCGAGTTGGGAAATGTACGCGCGTCATGCACACTTCCCGGCCATTTCACAACTACGTCCATGAAACAGTATTTGTAGTCACACACGGCCTGTACATTCAAAGAATGTTTCCCCTTTCACGTGCTAAGTCTGTCAATTTAGCACATGGTTGTTTCACTTCGATGTGTGTACAGTCAATGGCCCCCAAGCATTGTGGCATACCGTGTGCTTGGTAGAAGTTGACCACAAGGTCCCTCACTTCGGGCTCTGTACTCAGTTTTCGGATGTACTTGGGACCCAGGTGATGGCCTTACAGACTTGTGGGATGATGACTGAAACAACTTGTTGAGATGGTCCAAATGCATTAGCGGTTTTCCGGAGTCTGCCCTCGTCACTCAGGTATACAACACGCTACCTTTGTGAGTATATCCACGGGCGCCCTCATCGTGGTTGTTGCTCCCTCCACATGCGGACGTAATATTTCGCTAAGGTTGATCAATGGACATTCGAATGTTTTCTCGCCATTCTTCGGGAATCATAACTTCATTGATGAAATTATTCCACCAGGCGCTCGTTCTTCCTGGCCTCACCCAAAACCAGCGCTCCATGTAGGGCTGATAACGGACACGGGAATTGTCGCACAGCGCTCGAATAATAGCTTGCCTCCTTCACATGTAGGCAGTAGTAGCATTATAAAATGCAGAATTTAACTGCACAATAGCTGCTAGTATAGACAACAAAGCAAGTGACCCTTGAAATTCGTTATCCATATTGAAATGAATCACTGGTAGCCCTGGCTGTTTGTTTTCTTCCGGGATAGGGTCAGGTGATAGGTGTTGTGACGAATCAGGAAAGGACACGTCATGACTGCTAAGAACCAATCAAGTAGCGAACGCGGGTGTGTGCGTCATTGTTTCCAAACGTATCCGTTTTCGACCGTCCACACGAAAATGCAACCCCGGCGTTTTCAAACTTATTCGTCCTCGGGAGCATTTTCAAACTCCTCCGTTTTCGGTGCTCGATGGTTGTCACCTGTGGTATTAGGATTTGGAACGTTTGCATCCAACGTGTCTAACCAAGGAAAATATTACAGGTGACCGAAAAACTGCTTAAAATAGTAATTTATAGATTTTGTTTATCACCACGTTAGTTTTGCACAGTGTTCAAGATAGAAGAATTTTTTTTTTTAATGAGTTTTGTTATCTGTTGGCTGAGGATCAGTGATACAAATGCATTGTGTCAATAAATTGCATGTGCATAAAATATTATTACCAGAAGTAACCCAATCCATATCACTATGTATGTATGTATGTATGTATGTATTTATACTTTCAGAAATAGTACAATAAAATATGGAGAGAACATGCATGCCACACAAGGAAAAGGTCAAGAGTTGCTTCACAATGTGGCATCATGCCACTTCCAGTTTCTTGCAATCTAAAGTTGTGTCTGTCTTACGGGAAATAGCATATTACAATAAAGTTATTTTACTTTGTGTCTAGAGTAATAATTAATGCAACATAAACACCAATTAGAAGTGTGAATGATGGTCTGGTGGGGATGCAGGCAGATGTCAGACTTCACACACCTCCAAGAACTGGGAACTCATTACCACTGTCTGCATTCTGACACCTCCTCAGCTAGGGAGCTCATTATTTTCATAAGTTTGGGAGAGTGACTGGCTACTCATATAGCAAACAAATTAATGACCTGTCGCTAAAAACAACACGTAACAGGAAGAACAACGAAATATTATTGACAAGCCAACCTATCTTTAGTTGTTTATTTCGAGCAATCTTTTTGTTTTAAATTATCAGTCAGCATTAGTTGAGAAATTGTGTACCGGTATGTTTGTATGTGTGACCTCTGTGAGATGTCTCCAGGTAAATAGTAAATGGACTGTACTTTTCTAGTCTTCTGACCACTCAAAGCACTTTTTGAGTGGACATGTCATCATTCATCCATTCACACACATTCATACACTGATGGCAAGGGCTACAATGCAAGGTGCCACCTGCCCATCAGGACTAACATTGCATACAACATTCACACACCGTAGGCACAGCTACGGGCAACTTGGGGTTAAGTGTCTTGCCCAAGGACAAATTGCATGCTCTGTCTAGTGGCAAGTCCTCCGTTGCTTTTAAGGTTACCCATGTGTTTAGTTTTTAAATACACTGATACAGAGGTACAATGACACAGTGATCATATAGTGGGTTTAAATTCAGGAGAAATACAAAAAACATTAACAATAATATATTTATTCAGATTTTTCCACTGTACTGTTACCCTGTTAAAAATATTTTTCCTCTTATAATAACAATTATTTAACTTAGTAAAGTAGACCATAGAAAATACTCCATCTGCATGTTTATTACTGCACTCTATAGAGCAACATACTGTAACATACCTGCATTTATGACAAAGGACAATATAGTAGAATGGTCACACTTGTGGACAATAGCGCATGCTCTGTCTAGAAAGACGGCATCATGTTAACGTTAGAGAATACTTTTCTGGCAATAAAACATAAAAAAACAAATGGTTAACTTAATTAAAACATGGCGACTATAGTCTATTCTAGGTCCAAATAAATTAAGTCAGCTCTACTTTCATGTACTTTTCAAGTTAGTTCACATTATTTTGTCAACTGAACAACTAACTATGTTACATATGTCTATATATAAATAGTAAGAGTGTTATGCCGTGTTCACACCGGTCGCGTTGATTTTTTGACGCGCGTCGAGATTACATACAAAGTCTATGCACAGACGCGATGAGACTGGCGCGCCGCGATTTTGCGATGGCGCCGCGCGTTGGACGCGTTATTGCAGTGCGGTGGACGCGGTGGACGCGTTGGACGCCGCAAAATCGCCAACGCGCGAGTTGAAATTTTTCAACTTCAGCGACATAATCGGGTGACGCTGTGGCGCGATAGCCTATCAGCGTTGAGTTGCTGCCCCCGTCATCAGTGCCGTAGCTCCTGCCGGTGCTGAATCGCAAACAACAATGGAGGACAAATTAATAGTGGCGGTTTGCGGCTTCCCCGAGCTCTACGATACGTCGTCGTATCTCTACCACGACCGAACTAAAAAGGATATGGCATGGAGGAAAGTAGGTGAGGACGTCGGACAACCTGGTAAGTTATTATTATGTCTTTGTTACTTGATTCTAGCTATCGGTTGTAATTTACTAACTAGCTATATGAACCATGTTAGCATGAAAGCTAGCCCAACCACCGGCTTTCACACTAAATACGTTATGCGTTCCTTGTCAGATGAGATTTGCCGACGGAAGTGGAAGACTCTCAGGGACACCTATTTGAGAAAGAGGAGAGAGGAGACAGAGAGAAAGAGTGGCTCAGGAGCAGGGCCATCAAAGAAGTGGAAGTACTCTGCGGTTATGTCTTTCCTCAACCCCTTCGTGACTCCCAGGGAGAGTAGCGGTAACATGGGGAGGGTCGAGGGAGACAGTACCGCAGAGTACTTCACAGATGCAGGACCAGACCAGGACGACATGTCAGAGGCAGCAACAGGGCCATCTGAGATTGACAGGAGAGGTTTGTTGAAGTGAAGACACAAAAGCACAGCATAGTTAAGTCATACAGAAAATATTACTACAGCTGAAGTAGTAACGACAGGCCAAAGCAGTGCAAGAGGTTTGTTTTTTTCATTTGGCAAAGCCTGGTTCTGTATAGTCTTCATACTTATTAAAAAAAATGTTTCATGAGCAAAAATAAGTTATAATAAAGGAGCTTTGAACCCTGGGCTCCGGATCTTAAACCACTATACTGTCATAGCTTTGAAGGCAAATTACTATTTAATTAAAGCAGCACTTTTGAGTCATAAAATTGTTTTATTGTTCATGTTCAAAGATGAAACAGATTGGTCATCAGAGGACGGTGAGGAAGAACCTCAAGGTGCTGCTGCTCCTCCTCCTCCTGCTGCTCCTCCCGCTCCTGCTCCACCCATGGGTATGTACATCACAAAAGTTGGATTGCATTTTTTTGTATGAATACAATTTATGCATTCATGGTATGTTTTTCACAATTACAAATATTTACTTTACAAGCTATTGTAGTGATGGGATGCAATAGTTTCACGAAATATGTTGTTTCCATGTCATACAGGAAAAAGAAGGGCCCCAAAAAGGCCAACAGGGATCGAGAAGCAGCAGGAGATAGAGAAGCGCCTTCTGCAGGCATTGGAGAGAGACACCCCTGCTCCACCAGCTCCACCAGCTCCACCACAATCTGAGGATGAACTCTTCATGAGGAGCCTGGTTCCTTCCCTGGAAAGATTGCCACGCCAGCAAAAGGAATATATAAAATTGCAATTTCACAAATTAATTTATGATGCCAGCACTGTGGTGCTGAATTTGGAACATTTGGATTAGACATCTGGGGGACAATCTTTCCAGGGAACGAACCAGGAATAAAAAAAAAACAATTAGTTTGTATTTTGTAAAAATTAGTTTGTTTTTTGTATATGTTTTTCTATACATTTTCAATAAATCAATGCACTTCATTTCATGTTACTTTGTCCATGTTCTTTATTGTAGTTTTACAAGAAAACTTAAGGATACAACTATATATATATATATATATATATATATATATATATATATATATATATATATATATATATATATATAGTGAAGGACACACTGCTACAACATATATTAAGTAACATTGCAGGAGGTTTGCTCAGTAGTAATGTGTGGGTGGCTCTTAAAAGAGCTGTTTTGGATGTGCTTGGGCATTACACGGTGTCTTGCCATGGGAAGATCTGGAATTAGCAGGGGCTTTGAGGACAACATGCTTTCCATCCAGTGCTCCACAGCAGAGAGGAAAATTCCACCGCTCCTCAAACTGCACAGCAATTGATCTCCACTCTGTGGTGGGCACAGCCATGAACTCCTCCACAAGGCAGTCCCAAATAGCTGTGGCAACATCTGGGACAATACCGGAGACAGTGGAGACCCCGACACGGAAGCTGTTTGCGATGGTCCTAAAAGAGTCACCAGTAGCAAGATATCTGCAGCACAGAAGAACATTCAATTTAACAGAGTTATTGAACATACTGTAGCTGCTAATAGAAGTCGTTTTTTATTGATATGACTGCACAGCTGCTGTCATGAATAATAAACATCTTAAATGCTGGTGATTTTCGTAAGATTACGTTATTTTGAGTATTGTCGGACTTCGGATCCATCATGGATCCAAACTCCATTCAGAAAAACTATGTTAAAGTGGCTTCCTTGCCCTGTTAACTTATTTCATTCTTTCATTAATTCATTTTATGGAACTGCCACTCACCGGAGACAGACGGACAGACTGTAGTAGGTGTCCAGTCGACAAATCCTGGGACCGACCCGAGCCAATAGGTCATCAAACTGGCTAATGGTTAGCCTCATGTAGCGCTGGAAGCGGCAGTCATCCAGACGTAGTTCCTGGAGAAGTCTGTGAAATTCACCGAGCTGTGTGCGCCTACGGATGCTGTTATGGACCCAGAGACGACGGCGTTTGGCATTCCGACGTTTGAGGGACTTCCACAACACGTACAGAGCAGAAATTGTCCTTATTCCTCCGGTTGACGGCGGAAAACAATGGCGGCCAGATCGAGGCTTCCAGGACGATAAACCACGCCCCCTCTCCGGCGCTACGAGATTTTGCGGCGTCTGGTGTGAACACGACCGGCGGCGCGTTGGACGCTTTTTTGCAGTGCGTTGGACGCTTTTTTGCAGTGCGTCAAAAAATCAACGCGACCGGTGTGAACGCAGCATTACACGTAATTAACTTGGTTTTCGGGTCAAGTTTCAGTACGTTTTTGATCACTTAAATGTTAAGTCACTGAAATACTTGCATATTATCAATAATATATAAATAATTAAATAACAAAAAAATAACAGAAATGTCTGTAATGTAAATGTTAAGTATTTCTGATTCTAATGCTCCATTATCAGACTCTGACCTGTTGATAATTCCTGAACTGGGTTGTAGTTTTTGCTCATTTATACAAGGCAGGCACAATGGACATACTTAATGCACGTGAATAGATATTATCGTGGGGATCAAGCACTTTAACCGTATGCTTCAAATCTCTTTTTTCTATGTTTTTCTACATACGCCGTGATATTCTCGAGCATTCGTTACTTTGACTCGGTCCTAATCTGCAGAAAATTCCATGGAGGAGAGATATGAGATCTCAAAATGGCTCAAAATTATGCCAAACTGCTGTATTAGGATGTATTGAACACTAGTGATACAACAAGTGAAACTGGGAGATTCAGCCATATCTCAAAGAAGTATGTGAAATGACAATGACCTCTTAACAGCACTATATGTGGTGGTGACCCGACACCACAGAAACAATACCAATGGAAAGTCAATTAGGTCTTTTGTCATGATAGGCTTTTCACTATGTCTGTGTGATCATGCTGGGGAGATTCCAACCACTCTGATCACTAGTTGTCTGCCATTTCAACTCGGCAACTACTGAGTTACCTACCAGGTACCTGTCTGAAATTGAAGTGATGTAATCATCTAGATCTTTCTTGGAGAAAAAGACTCGCCACTATGTTGTATCTTTTATGAAATGTAAAGTACACAACACATTCCTTATTCTTTTCAAACATCAGAAACTGCCAATGGCCAATATTTCTTTTTTGTTATTTTGTCAATTCACAAAACCAATGTTAATTAACAGTTGAGTTCCAAGACTCACTGACTTGCTACAAGACATTTTCTTTTAGCCTTTAGCTTTTGGAAAGTGAAAGTGTAGATATGGAAAAGAAGCATTGAAAGAGAGAGGGTTATGACATGCAACAAATGTCTTTGGCTGGAATTGAACCGGTGAGTCTCACAAGTCCTGATCTCCAATGACTTTACTAACTCACCCCACTTACCTTTTCCCACAGACGGGTTAGTAGTAGCTACTACTAACCCGTCTGTGGGAAAAGCAATAACAACACAAATCACTCACTCAGTAACTTTTTAATTTGTCCCCTTTTGGTAGACTGCTACTACTCGCTTTTGATTGATTAACCCTGAAATCCATCACTCTGTAATTATTGCTTGATAAGAGTGATTTTCTTGACTTGTTATTTGATGCTGCAGTGTGTGTAATGTTAAGAATGAAGATCGAGTTAACAGACTGAGATCGAGGCATTTAGCTCAATTCAAGCAATAACATTTATTTGTGACAGAAGTATTATGTCCAGCAGTTAAACGTGCACGGACCCTAGCAAAAGCAAAGAGTGCCAAAAGTGAAACCTAAAAGTGCTTATACAGAGTAAGCAGGCGTGTCCATCTGGTTCTCCTTGTGGAGCCATTGGTCAAAATCAAAGCAGAGGCGGATTTGTTTCTAGCATTCAAATGGCCTGATGGAGCTCTGGACAGCTTCATCCACACTGGCTCACGTCCAAAACCTGCCTTCTCTGGAACGTCAGTGTGTGTGAAATGTTGATCTACAGCATATTGTTAACACTTAAGGTGAAGAAAATGAAAGGAGTGCAGTTCTAAACTATTTCGAAGTCTCTGTGTGAATAGATAAAAAGAGCTCTTCTCCTACTCTAAGATGGCAGTTTCTGCCCTAATCTGGTGGTTTAAGCAAGCGTTACTTTCAGGGCCACTGTATCTCTTCCTATCGTACGAACGGGTGACGGAATGCCCAATTCGGCGTTTTTGACCTACTTACAGTGACCTCACAACTCCGCAATATAAGCTTTACAAGTATAGCGCATATTATTTAACAGTGAATGAATATATTTTATTTACAGTAACAAACTGGTCTTGTTTCTTACTGCTGGAGTTTGCTGCTCTGACTGACTCGGTGACTCAAATTACTTGAAAACCTGACACTGTTTAGTGAGTGACTTGTACAAACTGGTGTCAGTAAAAAGAGTCCAGCCCCCCATCCATTGGGAATGTCCATTATACTGTACATTCCAGGTAATCAAAGTGAGCGACAGTACAAAGGCCAATGTGATGGGTTTTCCATTCGTTTTTAAAAAAAACGACTGAAATAACATGACAGTCTGGTGCAATATCACACAAATCAGGTACTGGTACTACATGAAAAGCACTGCTATATGAGTAACTACCACTTAGCAAGAGGAAGAAGACACTTTATTATCGAGAATCTGGAAAAAAATGAATCATTGCCAAAAGCATTTGCATCATATCCGAATGCATCAGAGTAGCAATGCGAGTAGAGTAAGTTCAGCTTTACCTACAGTGACATATTCTACTCCTTGATGCACCATCACATACTTTACCAGTTCTTGTTCCCAATCAAGTCATTTTACTTGTAGCTTTGAATCACTACCTTGTGATTGACAAGTCTCTACCTCGCAGTTGTTCAATCTGTGAGTTGTAACGTTTTGGTCGCCTGTTATGTCGCATGTTATGTATAGCATTCGGTTGTACTTAGGTCCACCCTCTCATGTCACTTTTGCTTTAAAAAAGAACAAGATGACAATAGACACAATGCCAAACTCGAGGTTTCAATACCATAGTCCACATAACAATGGGTGACGTTACGGTGGCTATTTCCACTTCTTATATACAGTCTATGGTCCACACTCAGTTTGTCAGAAATATTACACAGGATTTGGGCTTACGAGACTCAGTGTATGTTTGAAAATGCATTCTAATGTACTGCATACTACATACTCAATCAGTATGTACTACCCACTAAATTAATGATAAAGTATGCCATCACCGGCAGACACATTGAAGACACATTCAGCAATACCTCTTTTCTGCATCATATGACTATCGATCATCGCCATATTAGATGTCCAGAGAATTCACCTAATGCAAATTCAAAAAATGCACAACAGGAATGCAGTACTGTTTGGTTCTGTTTCTTTGTTTTTGTTTTGTGTGATAGAAATATTTAGCTCAAATTGAAAGAAATTACCACCACTTTTAAAGCAGGGGATAAGGATCGCTACAATTAAACCTGGTACGAACTTAGGAAAGCCATCAGGTCAGCTAAAATACAATACCAGGATCATTTTGAAAAGTATTCCGACTGAGTAATCCAGGTGCATGTGGCAGGGACTAAGGTTTTGAAATATGACAAAGCATGCAAAGCTGCTGGCCCAGACGGTATCCCATCTTGTGTCCTTAGGATCTGCTCCAGTCAGCTATTGTATGTTTCAATGGACATTTTAACCTCACATTGTCTATGTGTTTGGTTCCTACATGCTTTTCAAAAACCTGTATTGTGTCTGTACCCCAAACAATACCTATGTCCACATGTTGCATTAACCTCAGTAATAATGAAATGCTTTGAAAATGAGTTAAGACATACATAAATGTTCCATTTTAGCCAACCATGATCCGCTACAGTCTATCAGTCAAATAGGTCTGTAGAATTCGCTGTATTTGCATACTGTGTTAAAACTATATGGGAGCCACTGTCGAAGTGACACACTCATTGGAGCAACAACATTCAGTCACCAAAATAAAATATAAATATTAGAGACATATTGGCCCCACACTGTCGCTAATGCCGCCTATTCTAGTATAGTCCTACAGACTGTGAATATAAATATTAAAATGGGAGGTGGTTACCACAGTGGCGGGCCGTCAGGGCCTGCAAGGCCTTCTCTGCTGGCCTAAACAGAATCACAAAGCTATATCTATTTTATAATTTAATAATTTTTCTTAAATACACTACATGTATTATAATTTATAAAAATATTTTCCCATTATCTTATTTTCTCATTGCACAGCTCCTGTCTTCCTCAGTTGCTCTGCTTCGAGTGCAGCTTGTTTTAAGTAGAGCTTTTATCTAATCAGATCTCACCTCTGTGTCTCTAGGTAAGAACAGAGGCCTGCAGACTCACACCTGCAGCCAGTGCAGATTAAAGTAAATGGGGACGATATTGTTGATTGTCAGTGTTCAACCAATCAGATCTTTAGTTTGACATATTGGGCGTATTCTTTGACTATCAGAGCCTGCGCGCCGGCCTATAATGACGTCAGCATTACATGCCGCTCAGTGTCCACGTGTAGCTTTCCCGCGAGTTGCAGAGTGTGCTGTGATTGGTCAGTGGGCGAGCACGTGAAACGAAACTTAACAGCCAGCAGAGGCTGATGGGTAGTGAATCACATCATGTGATGCAGCTCAGCCAATCAAATATGAGCATTCTGACCAAGTGAATTGCACGATGACAGAGGGTGCTGAGAGGAGGAAAGACATTGCAGAGCAGTACGTTCAACGTTCAAGTTGTGAAAGTAAAATCCTATGATGATCTCTTTGGGTAGTCATTGGCTTGTCATTAAGGAATGACGGTGGATCCCACAGCCAGACCAGCTGAGGACATTATATTTTCCTGAATTTAGGCTTTTGCATTCTCTCAATGCTCGAGCGTTATTCAAACGACTCGTACCGAACGGTTTAATATGAAGACGTACATAGTTACAGCCTTAAAAATGAATAATAGCTGTGGCGCCACAATGTGGTTATAAGGTGGTATTTCAGCTGCAAGGACAGCAGTGAAGGCCCAGGTATAAAATGCACGGCCCACCACTGGGTTACCATAAACCAAAGTACAAAGGGAAAAGATCAGCTGTGCTTATGTATTTGTATGTTCCAAAGAAATAACTAAATAATAATGCAATCCGTAAAGTTACATCAGCGACACAGGCACATCTCTGATTAATGCTTTTTTATGAACAATAATTTATATCTTACAAAATGAAATTATTTAGTAATTATTAGCTTGAACATCAAATATTTGCATCACTGTACATATACCATATTTAAAGACAAACAAGGCTTTACAATCATGCTGATCCATAGTGTTGATACATTCTATAAAGTTACGACAAATTGCAGTTATTTGGCATTAAACTGCTTTTATAGTATTTATCCCTTGTTTGTGTGTGTGTACTTCTGTTGTATTGACAGTTTTAAAGAAGTAACCCTTACAAAATGTATCTTCACTAGAAAATACTGTAGGCTCAGAAGGTGACTATTAGTTTGTAGTTTGTTCTTTGACAGAGGACAAAGACTGTGGTCAGCTTAGGTTCATGGCAGGTCAAAAATCAAGACTGTTTATGACAGTGTGCTAGATACGTTATTGCAGCTGGGAGCCATGTGTAATGCACAGGAATGTAAACTGTAATCTCACCTGAAGCTGTACTTGGGAGTACAATATATATTTCAAGTACATGTCACTATAAAACTGCAATCACACTTTCTGATGTCTGTATGCTATATTTGCATACTGTATAGCTATATATTATGAGTTATTCAATTAAATTATCCGTGTACATTGTTTTTGTTTTATTTGCACGGATTAATGGAATATACTCTAGTCCATGCACGAGTGTCTATTTCATCATGTGACAGTAATGATCGAACAAGATGACGTAGATGATTTTGCAGGATCAGAGAGATCCTTTTTAACGGTTCTTCAGAGCATATCTATTGTCTTCCCACAGCTCCCAACATGGCGTCAGCTAAGCAGGAAGCTTGCAGCTAACAGCGCAAACACCAGCAACGGTGCTGACAAAGCTAACAGTGTTTACCTAAGGGGGAACTAGCGAGTGGGCGCTATAATCTTTGTATGAAAGCAGTGCAGAACGGCCGCTGTAACCTAGTGGGCACGCTAACATGCGTGTCCGGCCCAAAAAGCTCAGATCACAACACACACAGAGGGAGAGTGACTTAATTCTTGGCCTACCTAGATATTACTCCTCTATATCTTTGCATAGACAATAGTTGTTTGCTGCTATATTAATGCTCTGAATATTGAATTTAGCACCTTTAACGTGGGAACAAATTCGAAAATACTTGCACTGTGGCAGAGGAGAGTGTCAGGGTTCTCAATGTTAAAGAAAATCAAAACTAAAACTAAAATTATCATAAAAAAACTGACGTGAACTTACAATATCCCTTAAGAAAAAAAGATCTTTCCTGAAACAATATTGCCTGGTTAAAAATGATTAAAATGAACATGAATTCATTTCACTTTAGATTATTAGCTCTAGGAGAGAGGTGTAATTTTTGTCTTCTCTCGTGACAATAAACTACAGAAATTGAACATACTTGACATTCCAGTCCATGAAAAATAAAATTGTTTCCACATCTTTCACTATTGTTTTTCACATGCAGACTAATTAAATAACAAGAGCATGATTTCAATATTTTAGTAAATCAAATGGCAGCTCAGGCCCAATGTTAATCAATTGGGGTCAGGATGAAGTTGCAATATGATAGCTATGTGGTAGCTACATCCTTCTAAAACATAATACCTGGCCCTAAAACAAACTACAACTACTGTAAAGCAAAAACTAAATATTTAAAAAATACAACCTTTTTGAGAAACTGAAACTAAACTAAAACTAGCAAACACACTATTAAAATGATTGTGCACACATTTGAAGCTGACACCACAGATTTTCTTATGGATGTCCAGTCACTTTTGTAACCGCTATGAAGCTAAGCTGACTGCTGCCGTTGTTCTTTATAACACATGTTACAGCCAGCAATCAACTCCGGATGTACTCAGTGTTTCAAACTCAAACGATTTTGGGGGGAGTATCACTTTAGCTAACTCACTTATTTGTAGACAAAGACTTTTTAGTGATCATTGCTAATTTTCATAAAATAGGATTTCATCAAACACTAAATGCACTGCATGTATTTTGTTTTGTTTTCGATGTTTCTGTATTTCATTGTGTTGTGTTTTATATTAAACTCTCGTGGTCACCGTACACCTAAACGTTTGTGTTGTGGCTGTGGGGTATAATTCAGTGTTGAAAGGAATTTTACAATGAAATGAACACATACAACTTTTAAAACATGCCCATGCAGCTGGAGGATACACACTTCCTTTACAAGACTTTTGGAGTTCTTGCCATCCCCAAATACAGCTCCCAACCAAACAGAGAGCTTTGCTCCATGCATTACACAGTGTGTGGGCCTACAAAACACCTTCAGTATGTGTTTATATGAGACATGCAGTATCGCTTGTACAAGATAATTGCCTCAAGCGTTTTGATCATTTGGATTTTTAAAACCATCAACTGCTAAGTGAAAATAAAAAGAACAAGATGTCATTGTATGGGATTTAAGTCACATGTATCCTGATAATTTGTTTGTATGCATATGGCCCTGAATGTTGACATTCATCACTGTTACTTTCTCTGTTTCACTTCATTGGTCTCCACATTTGATGAATTCACTGATTGGAGAAGTTGGAGAACTTTGGAGTGCGTCTTCCCAACCTTGTACCAATCCTGGCTTCAGTTTGCAGAACTCCTCCACCTTTCTGGGCTTGCTGGATCCTGAAGGCCTCTCTCAGGTTCTGAGCTCGGACCACCTTGCTCAGGATCTCCTCTACTAATCGAAAAGGGAACCAGCCCCTTTCGCCATCATGGAGCCTTTCCCCCATCATCCAGCCTGGAATACAGAAGACACAGAGATGACATGGAGATGGAAAGAGAAAACAATGCACAAGACTGGGACATAAAAGCATCTACACACCATCGTCTGTTCTTTCTAGGAGGTTTAAAACATCGGCCGTCTCGATGGAGAGTTCATCTGGCTCCTGAGATGAGTATGAGTGAATACATTGCACCTGTGGAGAGTCTGATAAATATCACAGATAGTTAGTTCATATCTCCATGTCTGCATGTTGAGGACTGTTCACAATGTTGCTGTGATATTCTGTCTCACCTTGTTGGTGGGCACTAGTTGACATAAAGCGTGTGCGCCGGTTAGGAGTGAGGGCACACATCCATCGCAGCTTATCACTCCTGTTCACAGGATGTCATGAGTAACCAGTTAAAGGTTAATACATTTTTATAAACTTCATTCTTGTTTGGTATGTTCATCATTCTCCCAATAGGGCCAACACTTTGCATGAACAGGTTGTATACAAATTCACAATTTGACACAGACATATTCTATAAAGCCCCATGACAAGACAACAGGACAGTGAAGTGATCCCATTAACAAGTTGTTTCTGTGTAAACAAAGTCTAAAATTCCTTCTTCCTCTGAGTCCTATAGAGCTCCGTACTATCACTACATCAAGAGCAGAGGTAGCCAACACGGTGCCCACGGGCACCTGGTTGCCCGCAGGGACCACGTGAGTCGCCCGCAAGGCATGTTCTAAAAATAGCACAAGTCACCATGGAGCTCCGTCGAAACATTTTAGTTGCTGTTCTTTTTGAATCAAAAACGCTTGCATTCATGTCGATTTTAAAAGGATGAGGCCGCCGCACCGCACTAGGTTTTCAGGTTCCGAATGGCGGGCGCTTCTCGTTGGCGCCGGACGCGCGGCCCCAGCCTCGAGCGCACCCCGTCGTCAGGTCCGTCAGTCCTCGGAACAGGCCGGCGGGGCAACAACTCGTGGGTGGCGGGGGTAGAGGCAAGGCAACACAGTCCGACCGAAAAGGCCCAGACTAGAGGGTTTGAACGCGGGTGACCGAAGATGCTCGCGCGCCTCGGAGGGTTGGATCCCCCCCTCGGCTATAGACAAGACTTTTTACTAGTTTCTTCGTGGAGAAAAAGGTACCATTAGAAAAGCTGGTGTTGGTGACAACAGACGGGGCTCCCGTCATGATGGGCTGGCATGCTGGCTTCAATGCAAAGGTGACCCAGACTTCCCAAAATTTGGTGATTAGTACTGATGTAATAGGATTAATTAAAAAATGTGAAAGAGTTGATTTTTTAAAAAATCTTATATAACTGATAATTTGTATAAACATGGGACAGAGTTCATGATCTGTTCAAAAATGTTACAGTGGTTAGTACAAACAAGACATGATTTGAAGATATGACAGTTAATGATTTCCTAAAAAATGTTAGAAGTGATAAAATATATATAAAAATATAACAGGTGTGATTTTGAACAAAATACACAATCATTGTTACTAATTATTGTGAGGTACAATTAACATTGACATGTGATCAGACAGCCTCTTCACATTTATTATGATTATTATTAAATAATAATCATATGTGCAACTTTGTTATTCAGGAAGTTTGTATCAAACAAGTAGCCCTTCGTACTACTCAGTACCCTTGAAGTAGCTCTCAGTTTCAAAAAGGCTGATCTAGAGCGTGATAAGTAATTATTTAACGTTGTGATTAAGGGAAGGTTCGAGTTCAAGTTGAAAGATATGTAAGAAGTTATGACATTGACATGATATTTCTAGCATTTTGCTTGGTGTAGCTTTGTTTTTTTAACACTCAATGGCTGAAGGAGGAGGAGAAACGGATTTGGGAGTTACTGGCAACGCCTTTCTGGAGAAGGACATTTACAGAAAAGCTGTACATCGTAAGAAAGGGTCGGTCAGCCCCACAGCTAGCAGCTCTGACCCAGCCAGGAGAAGGATTCGTACGAACGGTATTCCTGGCTAACAGCGTCGGAGAAGCGTTATGGCTAAGAATGGGTTTTATTTGCGACTGAGCGTCTTAGTGTTTGGAGCTACGCTAGATTTGCTAACCAAGGCAGCAACAAGACACCATAGCACGACAGGACACTTACAAGCTACGGTGCTTTTGAAAACTTTTGCTGAGACCCGAGTGGATCTACAACTCAACGAACACGTTCACAGGAGGAGCTCTGACTGGAACTGAACTGCACCGATGTTCTGTACAACTGTGGTATAAAACTCTTTGTTAACAAAGAAAGGAGGATGGACTTTGTCTTTAAGTGAACAGCAGCTTTGGTAAGTGAACTGCTTTGTTTTTACATCTGCAGTAGTTTTTATGATATGATTAACATTGTTCATGGCCCGTGCTGTTCAGTGTGTGGCAGAATGCGTGTTTTAGCGCTGCAGTGTTGCTGGATTGATTTGTTGCTTTGTTGTCATATAAATATATGTGACTGGTTCTTGTGAGTTTGTTCTTGTCATTGTGTTAATTACATTGATCTTGATGCATTGTCCGTTGATGACGAAGCATCCCGTCATGCGTGTATTCATGTATCTGTTTTCTTTTATAAAGTAAGAATTATGGTCTGCAGAAATGGGGATTGTGTGGCGATTGCTTTATCCCTGTTTGAATCAGTAGGGAACAGCTAAACGCTCCGGGGAGAGTTTTCAGCATGTGTGCTGCTGTTGGTTTTCCTGCTAAGCTAATTTAGCATAGTGTGTCTCCCAGAACACACGTGCATCACCAGAGTACAATGTTTGTCTTCCGTGGTGGGCGTGTCAGACGTTGGGTGGGTTGCCAGGTTGAGAGCAGTGGCTCCACTGAAAGAATATTATATTTCCCACAATTTAAGCTTCTGCATTTTCCAAATGCACTAGTATTATTCAAACATATTGTTCGTAAGCCTCGTACCGGACAGTTTAATACGAATATGTGTTACACCCCTTGAAACAAATAATAACCCGTAGCTGTTATGAGGTTATTAGAAGGTGGTTCAACTGTAGGACAGCACTGAAGGCCCAGGTATAAGATGCATGGCCCGCCACTGTTAAGAACACATTCTTGTATACAAAGGCAGACTATAGGCCAAAACACTGGCCAAAAGAAGAAGAAAGAAGAAAGTGCAAGGACTAAAGTTAAATGTATTTCCTCTTATATATATTTTACAGAAGTAAATATTTTCATGTCTTATATGGATTGCTCATCATTACATTGTTCTGAAGAATATATCAAGGATTAGAGGACTTATGTCTCAACAGGATTTGGAAAAACTTGTCCACGCATTTATCTTCAGCAGACTGGACTACTGTAACGGTGTGTTTACAGGTCTCTGTAAAAAGTCCGTCAGAACGCTGCAGCTCGAGTCACTAAGAACAAGAAAGTGGATCATATCACTCCAGTTCTGAGGTCTTTGCACTGGCTTCCTGTCCAACAAAGAATTGACTTTAAAATCATGCTGTTGGTTTACAAAGCACTGAATGGTTTAGGGCCAAAATACATCTCTGATCTGCTGCTACCTTATGAACCATCCCGACCCCTCAGGTCGTCTGGGCCGGTCTACTTTCTGTTCCCAGAGCAAACTAAACATGGAGAAGCAGCGTTCAGTTTTTCTGCTCCACATATCTGGAACAAAGTCCCAGAAAGCTGCATGTCTGCTGAGACCCTCAGCTCATTTAAATCAAGATTGAAGACTTTTCTGTTTGCTGCTGCCTTTAATTGAACCACATTCAATTAATATATTAATCAATTTCCTGCATTTCTGCAGTTTACTACTGTATTTTATTTCGTACACTGCTTTTTAGTGTTTTAATGACTGTGTTTCATGTTTCAATGAATGTTCTCAATTGTTTTTAAATCTCCTTTTCTTTTGCCTTATGTTTTGATGCTTTTAATAGTTTTATGTGAAGCACTTTGAATTGCCTTGATGTTGAAATGTGCAATACAAATAAACTTGCCTTGCCTTGCCTCTGAACAGTTCACAATCAGCAGATTCATTTAATAGTAATTCAGCTTCATGCTAAAATCACATATCTATATCATAAATAAACGTGATTAGTCTGTTTGCTTTCAAACAAACCCATCCACAGCTGACCCCATCTCATTCTCAACATCTCAGTGGAACCCCAAACTGATTCTGCTTCAGATACTTACATACTAGAGGCCTTGAGCATGTAGCTGACTGGACGCTCCTCTTGGTTCTCCAGCAGTTTCAGATTAAAGACATTCGCCAGAATTTGGCCCTGGTCTTCAAGATCTTCAGTCCTCAACATGGCCCGTGTGCATGAGTCAATAACCTGGAACTTGTCCCCACTGACAACAAGTTGACTGAATTAACAGTCTGAATGTGAACATACATGTACATGTTTGTGGTGCTTTTGAATTGTATTGTATTATACTGTCTAATTATTTTGTCCAGTCCATTAACATCAATGAGGGTAGGCTAAACAACAAAAGACCTCTCTGTATAATGCAAAATAGTTACACAGCACCACAAACTATATCCTTCATAGTGATCATGAAGTTAAACACCTCTATGAAACAGTTTCAACACAAAATGAAGCTTCATGTCGGAAGGATTTACAGTTTAACTGAGTATTTCACAGTGAGCATTACCAAATGCTTACCTTGAGTTGCGCTTGGTGATCAGCAGCAGATTGTTAAAAAGGAACAAGTAGACTGGTTGGTAGAGCTTACGACTCCGCATGGTCCTAGTGCTCTTAGGCCCAGCCATTTGCTGCACTTCACCTTTCTTCAGCAACCAGCGCGAGTGTGAAATGATGGGCACAGACTACAGGAAGAAAGATAGGAGTTTCCAATCAGGGTTAGTGTAATATTTCCTCATTTCTAAAAGTTCTTTAATGTCATAGTTTCTGCACAGTATCATTCTGATGTATTAGTTTGTACATCATGTACTTGATACGGGATAGTAAGTTACATTTGTAACTGTGTTTCGTGTGACCTCTTTGACCATTAGTAGGTGTGGAGAACCTGTCCTTAATCATAGATACGTATCACTGATTATTAGCAGTTAATAGAGCATTTGGGTTGGTTAGTCAGTGGAGAGTGCCATGCTCCTACTCAAAACATGAGTGAATAGAGTTAGCATGGTTTGTTAACAGTTGGTTGCTCTGGCCCAAACTAACTGTTGAGCTTTGTGGAAAACAGTATAATCACCAAGAGCCAAACATAATTTAGCCTAAACCTTTGGGACTGAACTCCAAATGAATAAGAATTTGTTTATTTTTATAATCCCATTCTTCTGAAAAATCTGAAAGTCTGTTAAAACTAAAAACCAAACGCCTCAAGCACATTTGTCAAAATGAATCCACACAATTGCCACAATTGGCCAGTCTAGCACTCTTCGCACTATTCTCAGTGAGAAATGGCTGCTCATGCATCTCTGCCTCTCTCGATCTGTGACAAACGTCTATGTGGACGTTTGTCACAGATGTATTGCATTACCATGTCTCCACTCCTGACAGCATACACTCCGTGGCTCTTTACCAAACAGCACTACAGCCTTCTATCGGTCTCAACGTGCAACAGCAGTTGCAACAGTCTTTTCACAACATCCCTTCCCTCTTCCATTTAAACTAACCTGTACTTCACCAACAACTCGTTTTAGTTTTTTTCTTTAAACAAGATGTGCTCTTTCATCAACCATTCAGCTCAACTGGATTCATTTTCTCTCCTCTCTTACCAACCATTTTACCTACATATGCAGTCAAAGTAATAACAGCATACATTTTTACCTGTTTTTTTGTACCTCTGCTAAGTACACATTTGCCAGAGGTCACACGTTTGCCAGCGGTCATTACCCATCAAGGAAATGACACGAAGGAGCTATCCAAGCGACGTCGCGAGAAATGGCTGTCACGCATCTCTCGAGATGTAAAGGAATGGAATTTGGCGTACACTAGAGTATGTGCGGATCACTTTATAAGTGGTCAGTGATTTTATTAACAAATTCGTTTGTGAACAGTATTTAATAAAGGAAATATAAATTAAACTTGGACATGAGAAGGTTACCGAAGCTTCATCGGCCCGTGACAGCAGTCGGTGCCAGAGACGTGTCGAGCGTGTACAACAGGCGAAACACATAGATGCAGCCTCAGCATTGCTTGATATGAGTTTAACGTCAGATCATATATATGTATGTGTGTGTGTGTGTGTGTGTGAGGGGGGGGGGATGAAGTTAGGGGTTAGTTTAAAGTTAATTCCTACACACACGCACACAATGACGTGCATGTACAATGTAAACAAACACACGTGTCTGTTTGCACTGAGTAAACATTGAATATTGCTAAATATCTGACCAGATCTGTATATATTTACCCTCCCAATGACGGGATGAAAATTCTCGACGACCGTTGCTTTGACGTCTCGGACCCATCCACTGACAAACTGATTATAAGCGTCGAGCCCTTTGTAGCACTCCAACTCGTCTTTTGTGTAAGGACTGGGGGTGTTCACGAGATACGTGTAGATGTTGGCGTAGTTTACCGATGGAAGATAAGTAGGATCGGCACTGAAACCATCTGCACTCATCGTATAGGGATCCAAGTTACCAATAACCTTCAATTTGGCCAGGTAGCGAACCTTTGATGCACTATCCAGTGATTCAAAGTATGGTATTTTCGCCGCACTTCCTTGTTTACTCGCCGCCATGTAGGATCTGTATGTACTCCAACATGGCGGACAGACCTCGTCACTAAGGAGATTGTGACGTAGGTGAGACCACTCTATAGACTGTGGGACACATGGCTATGAAGGATGAACCACATGTGAAACACAGGGCAAAAGAAAGCCAGCAAGGCCTTCTCTGCTGGCCTAGACAGAATCACAAAGTTATAGCTATTTTATAATTTAATCATTTTTCATAAATACACTACATGCATCATATTTTTTTTCCCATTATCTTATTTCCTCATTGCAGAGCTACTGTCTTCCTCAGTTGCTCTGCTTCCAGTGCAGCTTGTTTTAAGTAGAGCTTTTATCCAATCAGATCTCACCTCTGTGTCTCTAGGTAAGAAGAGAGGCCCGAGGCCTGTAGACTCACAAGTGAATCAATGTGCAGTTTAAGTGAATGGGGACGATATTGTTGATTGTCATAGTGTTCAACCAATCAGATCTTTAGTTTGACATGTTGGGCGTATTCTTTGACGTGTCAGAGCTGCTAGCTGGCCTAGCCATACGGGATTGGTCAGTGGGCTAGCGTGACATGTTGGGCGGTGACAATCCCAATATCTGCTGCCTCTGTCGAGCGGACATTTTTAGCCTCAAACGCATTAAAACGTATTCAAGAAATACAACTGGGGAGGCTCGACTGTCTTCACTCGCGTCCATGAATCCAGAAGGACTTCTTACTGGAACTAAAACGCACGGATGTAGTGAACAACCGTGAGATTAAACTCTTTGTTAACAAAGAAAGGAGGATGCACTTTGTCTTTAAATAGTGAACAGCAGCTCTGGTAAGTTAAATGCATTTTTACATCTGCAGTAGCTTTAATATGCTTGTTTATATATTATTATTTGTACAACTTGTTTTTATGAAGATGGATTTTTGCTTTGTTTTATGTCATAGGAACTATTGTTACGTCCAATGTTGCGCTCGGGACACATTTAGTCGGTGCCAGTGTTGCCAACTTGGCGATTTTCTCGCTAAATCTGGCGACTTTCCAAACCCTCTTGCCAACTTTTTTTGTCAAAAGCTACTAGCGACAAATCTAGCGACTTGTTCTGTTGTTGGAGACTTTTCTGGTGTTTTGACTGTGACGTTAAAGCACGTACGTTCTGCACTGTGGTGAACGAGTAGCTGGTGCTGCCGTGAGCCCCAAAGCACTCACAGGCGGTTACTCTAACAGTAGTGCGCAGCAGTCCCAGCTGCAGTCAGAGAAGAGAGGAGACACTCTCTCTGCGTATTCATGTTAAGTGTATTTATAGGTGTTGAGCTTCACTTTTTACATGAAATAAATAATAACCATAGCTGTGGCATCATAATAAGGTGTTTCAGCTGCAGGACAGCAGTAAAGGGCCAAGTATAAAATGCACGGCCCGCCACTACATTTCTCAAACCATTGGAATGGGACTTATTTTCAATCCAGACCTGAAGAAGGTGCTTTCTAAATTGGGACACAGCTACAGTCTGAACAAATCCCCTTTATCCTTAACACCATTATTGTGTCTCACTGTTTGATTGTTACTAACTGTCTCCTCTAACTGTCTCCTCTCACTTTGTTACAGCCACATCAGCAAGGCTTCATATTATGAAATGGATGCAGGACAAGATGTGCCATCATGAAAACAAAGGTTTTTTGTTTACCTTGGATTTAAACTCCAGTGTTTTCTCAATGCTGATAAGCTCTTCAGTGCGACTCATTTTTCTCACCCCCTCGTTACACTCTTTCACGATCTGGGGAAGACACAAATATACACCATCAATCCATGGAATGTATGCATTTTTTTCAAAGTGAAAGAAAATCATATCATAGAAACACCATTTGCTGTATTCACATTTATTGTTTATTTTAGTGGATTGAGGTGTAATTTATGAAAAACATCGGCTGCATGTGTAATTTATGATGGAAACCATTTAAGAGACAGCTGATTGTGGTGGTTCATGTGGTCCATCACAACCAGAAGCATGCAAATTAAGCATGCATGCAATATTAGAACATGTATGATACGGCAAACATCAATAAGACTCAAGAATGTCAGTCTTGCTTCAAATCATTATCTGAGTTCTGAGTCCACTACATGGAAATGAGTTTGGGTAATTACTAGTATGGGCAAGTTAACTCGTTATTATCGCGTTAACGCATTCATTAATTAACGCCGACAATTATTTTATCACGCATTAACGCAGTTAAAAAAAAAATGCAATACACACCGTTGATGCCAGCAAATCACCCAAACAAACGGTGGAGGGAGGTTTCGGCAGACTACGTTGGTGCAGTGTGTGGGAGAAGTATAGATAAACAAAAGCAAGACAAGCTTACAAATGCCACAGAGAAGTGGATACAAACTGCAGCCAGTTAGTATTGTGGAAGATGTCGGTCTGAGGAACGTTCTTAGCATCGCAATGAATAACGGCACGTATGAGCCTCAAGACGCACCATCACAAGAAGAATATACGAGTTGTATGAAAAGGAGAGGACTATAAAAGCGACGGCTTTACAATGTGCACCAGCTGTTGCTCTCACTGGAGACTAGGCTACTGGACATCGCTGGGTAACCATCATCACCTCGGAGTTACAGCATGATATTGATGAACAGTAGAGCTGCATTCACATGCTCTGACTGTCAAGAAAACACAAGACAGACATTTTGCTGAAACGTGCGCAGAACATTTTATTCCTGTTGCACAGCAGTGGAACGTTTCACATGCAGTCACACACTGAGCACAGATAGTGAAGAGATAGAACTGCTACTGTGTAAAGGGAATACTGCTGTTAAAAATAACCTTATATGTTTAAAGTGTTTGCAAACCAAATGTTATTGCCCGTTTGTTCCTATAGCAGTACTTTTAAAATACACTACTTTTGAATTCATTATTGAATTTTGTGCATACCAATGCGATTAATCGCAGAAAATCATGCGATTAATCACGATTAAAATTTGTAATCGTTGCCCAGCACTAGTAATTACACTTGGACCCAGTGAATGTTTGATGTTGTACAGCAGGTGTAAATAAGAATTCTGATAAAAACAGTGCATCCGTCACTCTTATCAAATCAAACTTGCTTTTCTTGACTAATATCCCATTGGTTTTCTCTGCAGGGTCAAGAAACACTGAATATGGTGAGCTTTGTGGTGCCACTGTAGAAAACACAGATTGAGCACACGTTCTTGTCAACTAGTTGTGACTTAGATGGGGTGCAAAGTCATGTCACGCTTACTAATCACACGTGATTTACAAATTCCAATGGTTATTGATTTTTAAGCAGCTGGATGTCGGCGGTGCTGACAGCACCTGCTGGCCTCAGCCAGTTTGAGCTGGTCATAACCTACAATTATGCTTCACTGTCTTAACTCCCAACCAAAGGAAAAAGAGAAAAGCAAACACGTTGTTTTAAAAGGTTGTAATGAGTTGAAGAGACATGCTCCTTATTGTTGTTATTATCTCATTTATTTTATGATTTATCCTTGTAACTTCTTTTTAGTGGAAGTGTGTTGTGACTGCCCTGTGAACAAGGTAGAGGTAATTAATCTATTTTTAGTTTATTCCTCCTGAGAACATAAATAACAGTTAAAGAGGAAATGGTTTTGCATACTGGAAAGGCAAAGGGCTAAGTGTGTGGGGGCTTCAGATTCATTGTTTCAGGTACCGGGGAGACAACGAGATACCAGGCAGGTTATCAGACACCCTGCACCGCTGTGTTGGAAAGTTATCATGGCAACAATCATTTTATCCTTCATGTCAACAATCAATGTAAGTCACACTCATCATACAGTGGTACACCGGGAATCCAGTGCTTGCTCGGAAAGAAATGTGCCAAGATAATGATAGTCATATCATTATATTTATAGTCATATCATTATGTTGACACCCAACTTGGCCCCCGCCCCATGACTGATGCTCACCTGCTCCAGTTGCTGATGTGCTTTTACAGCGTTTGGTTCCCTCTCTGAGTTTTCCTCTGCTTTTTTCAGGATGTTCTGGGAAAGATACCAAGTGAAATAAAAGAACAACAACAAAAAGCCTCGACAGTGGCACAAAACCCCTAATTATGACTGAAATTTTGTCGTGTTCAAAATATATCCAGACTCACTGTTGAATCTTGCCATTTTACTGGAAAGTATCCATTTAGTTTGAACTCATGTTGGCACACTTACTTGTACGAGCAACTTGAGCCTTGTGATCCTCTGGAAAGGAAGGATGAGGAATGAGGTAAAGGACAGGCCCCTGACCCGCGGATGGTTTTCCAGTGAAGCCATGGCCTCACGAAAAGCCTGGTTTCCCTCTCTGGACAGACATGTTAAGACAACACAATGCTTAGTTGATCCTACATTAAGAACACACACATTCTCTCTCTCTCTCTTTGATACAGTGATGAGAGACAGAAATAGACAGAGAACCAAACACTAACCTCTGTTAGGTTTCTGCTAATCATCCATGGATCAAGATCACCCTGGCAGTGTTGAGGGCTCATAGATTTAATTGTATTACCTTGAGGTTCTTTACCTCATTTAAAGGATAAGGCTAGTGTTTTCCTCTTGTCAACAAATCCAATGAATGAAAATACTCAAGCCAACTATGTGTTGGTCCATCGCTCAGTACTTTGTGACTTTGGCTCTCAATCCCAACCCCAAGCCCATTGGTTCCCACTGAAGAGGTGAATCTTTAATCTATTCAGGTGTTTTGTAAGTGTACAGGAAAGTTACTTTAGAAGTTAATTCCATCCATATGTACTGTTGGTAAGCATTTGATGTTCTGTAAAGAACACAAATCACATCAGAGCTCAAAATCATTTTATTTTGACCTTTCTAATTAAAGTTCAGATGCCAGGGGCCAGATGCATGACACTGTCTAAAACACGAGTGTGCACTAAGTCAGAAATATGCATAGTTGTTGAACTCGGCACCTCTCCTGAACTTTGCTCCGTCCCCTCTGGGAATCACCCCCTCCATGCTCCACTACAGACTGAGGTTCCCAGCACCAAGCCCCAATAAGTATTTCTTCATATTTAAATGTCAACTATTTGTTATGACATTATGTGTTTTTATTGAGATATGTGTGTTTGTGTGTGTGTGCTCCGCTGCATATACAATGAAATTACCCCACTGGGGACAAATACAGTTCTGCACATCCGTGGCACACATCAACGATTAATCACTTGAAAAACATATTCACGGGATATCTTAGACAGCCCTGTTAAATGTCAGACAGCTGATCAATGATTTATTCATAGGCTCAAATTGGAAGAGATACAAAGTGCTTTACAATTAAAGATACAATTTAAAGATCATTGACAGCTCAATGTATCACAATTTGTTTGGCATTTTACAGAACACTGTGTAGATTACAAGAATGATAATGATCAGTAAAAGTATGATTAAAATTTGTACAATTAGCCCCAGGAAGGTACAGGTGTTTCAATTACATGCAAATCAAGAAGACGGCAAACACAACAGGGCAGAGGTTGCTATGGCAATGCATAAACATGGCACACAGTGTAAAGGTAATGGAGGCATCCAGCCAGAAACTGTATGTTTGAGCCAGATGAGCTTTTAACAACCTGAACAAAAAATATTATTGTATATGATTGTGACCGGCTTATACGGCACATACACCAAAAATCGATGAAGCAACCCCATGAATGACAAAAGGACTCTGTATTTCTCTGTGTGCCTTGTAGTTTCACCAGAGAGACAAAGACAGAATCAATTTAATGATAGAACAACTTGTTGGTCTGCCCAAAGCTATAAAGCATGAACTATATGTATATTGCTGCCATTGTACATTTAATTAGGTAAAAAGTCCCCTGTCCTCTTAGCTTCTCACTAAATTGTTTACCAGCTTAGTTTGTTTTCGATCCAGTTCTAACTGCACACACATATCATTTTTCTTTGTCACTTTTCTTTGTCACAATGAAAGCAGCTCTTCTCCTCTCAGTATCAGGATAATTAGTCACCATGTTTTGAACAGTTTTGTCATGTTCTTCCTAGGTTGATAGAACTAATCTTTCTACACTGCCACTGATGTTATTGTTTGTGACAAGTAATTAGGCTTGGCACTCCGAACACCCATATGAGTTTGATCAGACTGTTCCACCAAAACTTGGCATTATGTACTGTACATCTACAAAACAGATGGACAATGGCATCTAATAGATATACCTTCTTTCTGCCGCATCTCCAATATGTTAGTTCATATTAAGTTTTGAAACAACCAGCAGGTCTCAGACATTTTTTGTGTTAGCTGGCAGAAGTCCCACAGTGTCAGTCATCCAAGGAACCTGTCCTCTGCAGCGCATGGGAAAGCAACCTCACTCAGGTATGTGTGGTTGATGAAGAGAGCCATACGCATTATAGTCATAGTCAACCACACCCTGCACATCGCATTTGTTATGATCAAAAGCAAACCTGTTCTCTACTGAAAAGCTGGGCTGACAACATTCACAAAAAATAGCAGCGTATGAAGTATGTTATTCTTTCTCCCAGTTCCTCTCTCTTAATCATCAGTAGTCAAATCGGATGAAGTGTTGTTGTGAGCAGTGTATGAAGAAGACGATGTATTTAGAAAGTAGGTACTCACAAAATGCGTCTGTAGTTCTTCTCCTGGTACACCTGGTTAATGACGTATTTGATGAAGACATCGAAGTGTTCCACAGCATGGTAGTAAACAATGTCACACACATCAGAAATCAAAATAGACTTCTCAATTCGGTGCTCAAGATCCATTAAGAACCTGAAATTATTAAGAGATCGTTATCCAGGGATATAAGGCAAAGCTTGTTTGCTGGACTAGAACTTGATCAGACTTTTAAATCATGAACTGAATTGTGTTAATCGAGACCTCATCCTACCTTTCACTGGCCTTCATCACTTCCTCGATGTTGGAGAACAGAAAATGCACATCGGATTGGCTAAGAAGGTTGATCAAATCAGGGTTACGTAGGAAGTGACTCTCCAAAATCTCCAAACTCTTGTAGTACGATGCTTCTGAGGTAACAAGCTCAAACATGGCCTAGACAGAAAAACAAATCACAATGCCACATTAATACTAACCGAGGATCCCTATACCCAGTGAACAGTTGATATGATGACAATCTGATGTCCTGCTGCACAGCTGGATGAGGCTCATTGTTTTTATTTTACTTATTTTCACTGGAAAACCTACCAAATTTCTAGATTTAAATGATGGATGTGTAATAGAGTAATCCATTTACTTATGCGTTGATGGAAGATGAGACATTACAATCTGTTTGCATGAATATTCATGAAGTTATTTTGGAGTAAGGCAGCTGTCACTCTAAATGTATCTCTTGTTTGTTTCTCTTATACTGTCACTAGAATTGTCAGTAATGTTAGTCCAGCTAGCAGCGTGGCTCTAGGGATGGCAATGTCAGTCTGTTGCACGGTCTGTGCAACAGTTTGATACAGACTTGAATATCTCAGGAACTATTGGATAGATGAACATTCATGGTCCCCAGATGATGAAGTCTACCTCATTTGGTGAAACCCTGACTTTTCCTCTCAGGTTGAGATTTTAGGGAAACACATTTTTTAACATTCAACATTTGTGGTTTAAAGTGAATGTCTTTACTAATTAATTACTATTAAATGGAGTGCCATGCAATTTGGTTCAGACATCCGTGATCAGGATGGATTGCAATCACTGTGGACATCTTATAACAAACATCAGGTCGAAATTTGAATTTGTCAAATACTTTGGTTTATGACCAAATACTTGCCGAATGAATGCCATTCCCATTACAGCCTCAGCTGTACTGCATATTTACTCTTGAATGCAATATACAACTATACAACTAAAACCTGTACATATCTATATAAGCCTACATCTGCACAAAATTGCTCACCTCCTGCATTATGACTTCACTCTGTGGTAACTGGGTGAGCAGGCCGCTGGCCTGCACAACTTCCAGGTTCTGCCACAAGCTCAGTGACCGAGCATTGTTCCTCAGCTGCAGCTGTAGCACTGGAGGGGACATGACACCAGACCCTTCTACCACAGTCCCTGGTGGGACTCCAGGAGAAAGGTTCTCACGCTGCCGCCGTTGTTCAATCTCCTGCTGCTTGGAGGTGTCCCGGTATTCCTGGTACAGGAAGGCTGGAGAGTCAAAAGACAATGCGTCAGGCATGAAGTACACATGTAGAATTTTTTATTTTTTTTTGCAAAGGTCTGGATTACCACTGTGACTAAGCAGTGGTGTTTTAGATGGGAAAAACAGATGCTCTGGACAGACGCAAAATAAGAAAATTACACAAGTTAACTTTTTGCTATAATGCGCTATTTCACATTTCCCACACAATTTAACAAAAGTGATAATTCAACTGCACAGACCTACATTTTCTGTTCTACTGCTCCTTGTTTGTAGTAGTTTGTGACCAGTTTTGGGTAGCTATGTTTGCCCAAGTTTACCACATTGTCCTGCTGCTTCCATGTTTGGTAATCCTCTCAGGCCATGTCAACATTACGTTTCCATTTGAAAACGTATATGTTTTGCTACGTTTACACTAAGCATCCACACTACGCCCACGTTCGCTACTTGATTGGTTCTTAGCAGTCACGACGTGTCCTTCCCTGATTCGTCACGCCCCTATCACGTGACCCTTTCCCGGAAGATCACAAACAACAGTCTTGATTATCGATCAACTACCAGGTTAATTCAACATGGACAACTGATTACAGGTGTTGCTGACCTTGTTGTCTTTACTAGCAGCTGTTGTTCAGTTAAAGTCTGCATTTTTGTGGAGGAAGCAGCTTTTATTGGAGCGATTAGTGAGCGGCATGTCCAGTGGTATTATCAGACCTACAGAGATTAGTTAGCAGCTTTGAGGAGGACGGACACAAAACGGAGGACTCTCCTTTTCTTATTAATGCTTATTTTGTTTTGCACAACTATTGTGAATTCCACACATAAACTATAAAGGAACAAAACATGGATTGCTCTCCAGTAGGACAGAGACTTCAGCCACCAGCAGAGCTACGAGTGAGAACAGACAACAACGAAACCGAGGAAATGAGTGAGAGATGTGTGTTGACGACATTTATGGACCAATAATCTAGTAAACCATTATGTGTAAGTGTTCATTTTAAAGTAAATTTGATGTGTGACAGAGAGAGAGAGATAAAGACCTGCAGCATTGTAACTAAGTCTGAAAAATAAAACCTCTAAAACTTTCCACGAAATGTGTCTGTTTGAGTTTATAGAGGAAGATTTTAGAGAACATCTTAAGTATCAAACATGACCGTTCATGATTAAAGACTACTTTATTACTCTGTCGTATTTTTTTTAACTAAGCAACCAATCTACTTCCTGTTTACACCGGCACCCGCAAGCCCAGTGTACGTGAAGTCACGTGATATTTGTTTTCAGGCGTGTTAGTCTGGACGGAGATCATTTTGAAAGCGATGCTGAAAGGCCTGTGTGGACGGAGATTTATTCGTTATTTATTAGTTTTATTTGTGTGGATGTAGCCTCAGAAAGATGCGTTAGATCCTAAAAGCCTGTTTTTGACCATGTATGGTCAGCTCCAAATAACATACACGAAGCAAAAATTTTTAGTTCGCAAATTATTCCTGGTGAACCATTCCACGCTAAGTCTGCCATTATTTCTTACCAGCGATTTGGTTTATAGAAATAGCTCATGGCTGGCCTGCACCAATCTTCATTTTTCGGATTTGTCTTATAGAAGATAATTGACATTGTTCATGGTGACTGCAGTGACTATTTTCTTTGACTAATTTCTGCCAACTGAGTAGATGATGACAACTGGACAAATAGCCAATAAGATTGCAGTGGGGCAAGAGTAAATTATGGCAAATTTGTGCCTTCCATTTTCATTGTCAAAGGCTTTCGGCATGTGTATTTTAGTTTTCCCACACTCGGGGCACTCGATATTGTCAGGGTGGGGTTATCCCCACATAGCAACCAATATCAGTGTCCTGGGTTTTTGTTTAGCCTGTTTCCTGTTTTATTTTGAAGTTCCCTGCCTCTTGTGTCCTGTGTTAAATTACTTGCTGTCTTTGTGGTTTTACCTCTTTGTTCCTGTGAATTATCTATGTTGTTAAAGGCCCATTTACAAACTCCACACTCACAGACTCAGACTTTGACACACGTTTGACACAGTCCGCGAGGGTTTAGTTCTGTCCCACTGGGGTTTGAGAGCAGTCTCGCAAACATCTTATGCCCTTTATGAACACTTTCTGTAACTCCGCATTTCTGCAGACTTTGCCTGAGGGAATTATCCACAATTCATAGCTTTGTGATGTTAAGCACAGGGCTTAATTTTGCCTATTGAAGTACATAGGTTCATTTGACAATTAGCTTTTCATCTCCTAAAGAACAAGACGTTCAACTCAGGGAGTCAAAAATATAACATAAATATCCACAATTGTACACAACATGTTATGACGTTGTCCCGGTAGTGTGATCTTTCGCAGCAAAGTGCTGTCCCATTCGTATTTATCATATTTCAAGCTTTTGCAGCCTCTCGCATCAACCATTATGGTCCCTGAAGGTTCAGGGTTTAAGGCCTTATGCTGCGTTCACACCGGTCGCGTTGATTTTTTGACGCGCGTCGAGATTACATACAAAGTCTATGCACAGACGCGATGAGACTGGCGCGCCGCGATTTTGCGATGGCGCGTTGGACGCGTTATTTCAGTGCGGTGGACGCGTTGGACGCCGCAAAATCGCCAACGCGCGAGTTGAAATTTTTCAACTTCAGTGACATAATCGCGTGACGCTGTGGCGCGATAGCCTATCAGCGTTGAGTTGCTCCCCCTGTCATCACTGACTTCCTGCCGTTGTTGAATCAGGAAATAAATCCTGTAGCCGTCTGTGTTCACCCAGAGCTCTACGATACCTCATATCAACAGAGACCGGACCAAACTATGTGTATGCATGTGTGTGTGTAAACCATACGATACAAACAATGAATAGACGCTGCCGTATTTACGTCTACGTGACGTTATTGAATGCTGGTGGAGCTGCTACGATGTTAGCATAGCCTAGCACCGATCCATCAGAACTCCATTGAGAAGACCAGTAACCTACAAATCGGTATCATTACGTAGTTATTTCGGAGTCCCTTTTTGTCGGAGAAGACAAGTACAAATCGGCATCATTATGTAGTTATTTCGGAGTCCCTTTTTGTCGGTTTATTGCCGTTGAATCACAGCCGAATCAGTTTATTTTGTGTTCCTACAGCTGTAGTAAACAGCGACCGGTGGCTTGCTAGACAGTGAATACAGCTCGCTACAATCCACGGAGCTCCTCTGAACAATATTATGAACCAGACATGACGGCGTTTGGCATTCCGATGTTTGAGGGACTTCCACAACACGTACAAAGCAGCAATTGTCCTTATTCCTTTCACGGTTGAAAGCGGAAAGAAATGACGGCCAGGTGAAAGGCTTCCAGTCGATAAACCACGCCCCCTCTCCGGCGCGACGCGATTTTGCGGCGCTTGGTGTGAACACGACCGGCGGCGCGTTGGACGCGATTGTGCAGTGCGTTGGACACGATTTTGCAGTGCGTCAAAAAATCAACGCGACCGGTGTGAACGCAGCATTAGAGTTGACATTGGGACTGGGCCTTATTCTCGTCAGCCTTTCTCTGTTCCCTTGTGTTACTTTACCAATCAGCTTTCAGGCTGCCCTCATGTTTGCCCACCTGTGCCTTATTCTCTGATTAGTTTCTATGTATTTAGAGTTCTGTCTTTTGTCTGTTGGTTGTCGGTTTGTCTTCATTTGTGTTTGGAGTTCTTTACCAGTTTGCCCGTGTCCTGGCCTGCTGTTTCCTGCCTGTTCTGTTGGACTCAAGCTTGTAAGCTATGTTTTTCAAATGAAATCATTGCACTGTGTCTGCTGCCTCCTCTCCTGACCATGACAAACAGCAGCAACTCAGTACCATTAAAACAATGAATCTTTTTTCTGCTGCCAGCATGTGGTTCTTTGCCACTTTTATGCCTAAGTGAAGTTTTCAGACATTATTAGGAATGGTTTTAAAGAGGTAAGTCCTGCCACACTTGCTTCTGTTCCACTAGCCCATCTAAAGTATTGACCTTCTGGACGTGCTCCTACTCCATCATTTTGTCTTTCAACTTCCTGCTTATATCAGAAGTTAGAATGTGTGCCATTCTGTAAATTGACATCTGCTGCTTGTAATCACCTCGCCCCTACATTTTGTTAAATATCTGAGCAGTTTTATAATATTCTGTAGAGTGTGAAGGACAGACAGATAGAAGACCATGAGAGACTCTCCACTACAGCAGTCTGACAAACATCCACTGCTATTTACATAGCAGCATTAGCTAGTAATGTTCCCCTACACTGCTCTGGGATCAGCTAGTCATGTTCCTGTGATAACAGTCATGGTGACTGATCAGAATGTGTTGTTCTTTGTCTTTTATTTTGTGCTTATAACAATATAATATAACAGAAGTCGACTCATTTATAGTTACAATATTACACACAGTCTAGTTTAAATTGACATGTGATTATTATTCTAAGCTCAGCCAAGAGATTATTTTAAATTTTAGTTTAAAAATCAATATTACACATTGCATATTTGGTTGGGAAGCAACTTTTTAATTAATATTTATAAATCAGCTTCCAGAACAACAAAGCTGGTTCATTGATCGTCTGTGGTAAATGTGTTAATGCTATAAGTTATTAACATTGACCTGCATCATCGTACTGATAAATCAACCCAGTCTCACATCTTCGTGAAATAGTCATGAAATTGAAATCTAGGTATTTTTTACATTGACACGATTGTCCGTTTTCCATTTGTGTCGCTCAGCACAAAAAACAATGGCAATCCATGGTCCATTAGGATCCTTCTCCGTGGTGGACACATCAGTTAAACGCACCCACAAACATCAAGCTAATGTACTGCAGCAATACACAGTGAGTTAACTCAGTAGGGAACTTTGCGCCGAAGATGGTCTCTTAATGTGATATCTGTAGTGGATGTGGTGGTGTCAGGTCATACAACCTCCTCATAAAAGTAGAAGTGTGTGCCCAGATTTGAAAAAGGTAGCAGCTGTTTGAACCGATCAGGTAGCAATAGCAACGGGAAACTAAGAGAGAAAAAACAGAAAGGTCGATAATGTTGCAATGTACAAAAACGCCTGTGTATGTGTGGACTGGGACTAAAACTAAAAGAGTTTGCCGACAAGAACAGCTGCTCTTTTCAGGGAACATTGGCTATGTGTATATCAAGAGGGAAGGTGACTTTGAACAACAGGAGCCTGTTGCATAATCTCTCTCAGTCATACACTGCAGATTGCTTTGGTGGGCGTAGAACTGGACTGACACTTACATAAGAGAGAGTGGAATGTGTGTATATAGCCAAGAAATGCACAGGTTGGCGAAAAGAAGACGGCACATTTATTTGTTTACCGAAGATATAAAACTGTTTCTGCCCTTTGTGAATTGTTCACCATAGTCCTGCAGGTAAACTGGTCTTGAGTAAATTTGGACTAAACCCTGCAAATAACCATTATCCTGTGTACACACTAAACAACACTTGGGTGAGTAGTCAGTCAACACAGCCGACAATCGGCTTATAGAGACACTCTTGATGAAGGAGTCAGATATGCAGTAACAGATATACAGCTTAGTGGCAATGCTGAAGCCGTATCGTGCCTGTTGTAGGGTTAGTACATTATTTATCAGAATAAGTGTTTGCATGTATGTTGCATATGTGAATGTGTGTGTCTTGCCAATGGTAAGTCTTAGTCATATAATATATATTCACAAATAAGATTCTTTTTATAGCTGTGGCATTGGTAACAGTGGGTGGAATACATACGCGGCCCTCACGTCATGTCTTTCCTCACCAATATTTTTGACGATGTTGAGACTGTGGCAGATTGTCTGGGAGCTATCTCCATTGCTCGGCAACCTGAAATTAAAGAAAATAGGAAATATGAGTTTGGACAGGCAGACAGATGGCTGAATATATTCACTTTATGATTCAATTTGTATCAACAAATGATGCAGCTGTTTGGTTCATTCCAGCACACAGACATACAATTATTTTCTCCATCAAACCTAACAAAGTAAACCTGAGCAGCGGGATTGCTCTGCACATTATTTGTTGAAAATATAAAACATCCATCTGCGCCTTTTCATATTCACTCTCTTGGCACAAAATGAGTCACAACTCAATTATTCCAATCTCTCCATCACCTATGTTCTCATAACTCACAGTACATTTGTAATTTTGCTGCTCACAAGCAAAAGCACTACAAACAATAATTATTTATATTTGCCTGTTTTATGTTTTATATTTACTATTGGCAGAAACCCACAGGTTAAGCTTCAACAAATAATCCTCTTGCATTGCTATTCTTTACACCTCTCTGTTTCCACTGTAATCAGATCTGACCTGAGGTTGACGTTCCGATCTGCTCCCTGAGAACTGGGCCGTTGAGTGCTCATGGTTGTCCCTCCGACCTCCTGTACAGTGCAAGCTGCAGTTGTTTGCTCGGACAGATTTTTTATGTCTCTGCTATGAATGCTGTGAGTCCGGTAAGGGATCATGTCGGCTGTACAATCTCGATGCTGGCTGTCGGAGGCAGCAGATATGTCCACACTCCTCCCTCCTCCCACTCCTCCTCTTCTTCTATCCTCAGCATCTCTGTTGTACAGAGCATGTCTGTTACTGGCCGCACCATTGCTTGGCAACACAGCTCTGGAATGATGAAGCTGTGGTGAAGGCTGAGGCCTTCATTTGATAGCAAAACACTTTAGAATCACATCTATACAGTCATCTTCACCTAGAAATTAAAATTATTTAAACTGCATCTGTCTCTGTACATTTGTCATGTGAGTTTAACAGTGTATATCTAGTTGTCTAAGTGAGTGCATTCTAAGCTTTTCTTCAGCAACATACTTCTTTTGACATTCAATGTCCTAATTCACAGATACCTGGCTCCATCATTCATCCCAGATCAAGCTGCACTTGACAGGCAGACCACAGGACAGAGAGCAGGTCTCTGGTTGGATGAGAGGAGGTGGACTCTGTTTACATCAATGATGCTTGGTGCTCAAACACAGGCAAAGCGGATGGACAATGTCTGATGTCAAATTTTGTGGCAAAGACCATCTTGTACCATGTCCATTTTAAGTGGATTACAACCTTCTCTATGTATCAAGTGTCCAAATTGTTTTCTCTACAGGTTTGTCATCCATACTGAAATCCCCAAGCTATAAGTCAGTTAGGGTGTTCACATGTGTTCAGATACAGCACTGTGCAGGCCGCCTCCTTGGACTCTTTCTCTTGTTGGCAGATGGATGAAAGACTAACATCGATTTTATTGAGGGTTGTTTGCCATTCATTGTGAAGCCTCAGCTTTCTTTAACAAGCCAACGGGCAACATGTTTATATCTCTGGTTTGGCTTTATTTTTCAGATATTTATGGCACACAACTGACCAAATGACTTTGAAGATGAATGCTTTTTGCAGTTTTCTCTTTCAAGTTAACAGTTTTATCACAGTACTGGGGCTTGGACAGCTACTGCTTCCTCTTCTGGCTGTAACTTGGCAGCTGTTTCAGTATTAATGAATTAACCTTCAGAGGGACTGGAGAGGCTTGTGTGTTTATCACAGACATGACACGCCTTGAGAGTGTGTGTCAAGTATGAAGTGTAACCGTGGTGTGCGTGTGTGCAGTGTTTAAACAAGCACTGTATGTGCTTGTTTGTTTTCTGGGCGTGTTCCGTGCCAGGGTTGGGCAGTAGTAGGCATGAGGACTCACCGTCTAGCCACAGGCAACAAAGGTGATTTGTTGGGTAAAGGAGCATAAGAGGTGGAGACTCCAGGACTGGTAGAACCTGAGAGACAGACGGAGAGAGAGAAGTAATCAGAAGGAGACAGTGCAGTATAATCAGGCAGAATAGTGTGGAATGTTATCATCCCAACATTTCAATCACTCTCTCTGACACACACAGCCTTCTTCGAGTGCTGAGTGTACTACAGTAAGAAGCAACACCTTGGTTAAGAAAGGAACAATTCATAATGAGCCATGATGTTTTTATTAAAAGCAATGTCAAGCAGAGACCAGTGTCTTATCACTTACCAGCAATCAGACTAAAACATTGTTTATTCATATCTTTAAATGTAAAATGTTTTTTGTTTTTGTGGTTGTTTTTTAATTTAGCACACCTGCTACATAGACTCACACAGGGACCAACAATCCATGCCACATTATTAAGACTCATTAAAGAGAGCTTTACTGTTTAATAGATTAATCGATTCTATATGTTCACAGAAACCTTATAACATGAAAGTACCGGTATTTGTCACATACTAACTTGCAACAATCTTTTCCTAAACCTCACTAAGTGGTTTTGTTACCTAAACCTGACGGAGTTTCCTGTGCAGACGGAGGTTTACTTAGAGAAGACTGTATTTCATGGAACGAGCAGAAATTGACACGTGTTGCTGGACTTTTGAAGGAAAACGCACAAAAGGTGAAGAGTCATTTTTGGTAAGATATCATACGAACCGTTGTATGAGGATACGTTTGCGCCAACCCAGACTCTGACTCATCTTCGGTCTGCCTTCGATGCCAGGGACACTGACTTTCCGGCCATTCAAAGTTTAAATGGCACTCACAAGGCTCTTGCCGAGTCATATAAATACTTAGGAATTTGGCTTGACAGCAGACTGTTATTCAGTATTTATTTTCAACATTTGACACAAAAATCAAACAATCAATGTGTCATGTATCAATTAAAGGTTGTCTGTCTTTTTGTGCAGTCAACCTTAATTTCTGTCCTAACTATGGATATGTTGTGAACTGTCACGCCGCCCATCAACACTTTGGTTGTTAAACCCTGTGTATCACATGGCATTACCAAATGTCATTCTCACCGAGTGGATGGGCCTCCTTACAGCCATCTCATGTTCATAATTTAAAGAGCTCTACTGCTGGACATTTCTTCTCTCATTTAAGTCTAGTATCTGCAGTTCATCATCCAGTAACTACTTGGATATCCTTCATGTATGCACTAATGTTGGCCAAACTGGTTTATGGGACTATGCACCTTTTTAAATTGAATGAACTGCAAACTACCCTCAAACTAGAGTCTTGCATTCTCCATGGAGATGTTAAAGCTTTAGATAGATAGATAGATAGATAGATAGATAGATAGATAGATAGATAGATAGATAGATAGATAGATGTATACTTTATTCATCCACATGGGGAAATTTGTTATTATTATCTAAAATGCTTTTTATGATTCTTTTAACTGTTTTACATTTTTTGTGTAGTTGTGTTGTTTCTGTTTTGCCGATCGTGTTCTTGGGAATGTTTCGTGTTCTCAGGTTACAATTAAAAAATAGATTTTAATGACATTGCCTCATTAAATACGGATACAATAAACACTATATTTATATTTGACAGTAAAATAAAATGATTTGAGACTTTAAGAATGATCTTTGGCCTACAGCCTAATGCCTAATCTCCCGTCATCCTGTCCTGACAATAACAGAATCTCCAGTTAGCACCGCATGCTACTGTATCGTTCCCACTGTGTGTGGGTGTCTATGAATATACATTGAATATCCACTGGGAGTGTTTCACTTTGACTTGTAAATTCCCACATGTGACAGATAAATACAGTATCTTCAGATTCATTTGGAAAACCTCTGGACAGGCTTCAAAGACTGCAAATAAGCCCCAAAGATAAACTGCTGCGCAAATCAAGCATCCCCTATCATATTAATCATGATGACATTTAAGACTAACACTCAGCAATGCATAGCTACAAAAGCATTTTAGAATTAAATATGAGAAATACAAAAATAATGAAGTTGGACAAAGTTAAGAGACAAACATCTTTTTACTGTATACGTGTTTGCTGAAATGACGAGGCCAATCCCTGCTCCTCATCCTTCAGTTGGTGCACTGTATTGTATGAAATTGTGTGTCCTTACACACACTCATCTCTTACACACATTCACAAACACATAGTGCGCTTAAACTACAATGAAGAAATTGATCAACAGATGTATATTTAAAATATACAATAGGATATTCTCCATCATTGTCCATAATGTCTATTCTGGCTTGTTCCGGCGCTTTCAACGATATCTCTCAGTCATTGAAGGGAGTTTGCTAATTTTTCATCTAATGAAGACACCATGCACTGTGTTTCAACCCTCCAGAACAACCTTGAGTCTAGATGATTTTGTCACCTCTTGCCAGTGGTGTATAAAGTACTCAAAAGCCATACTTGAGTAAAAGTAAAGATACCTTACTGGAAAACTACTCCACTAAAAGTAAAAGTCACCTATTAGAACACTACTTGAGTAAAAGTCTTAAAGTATCTGATATTTATTGTACTTAAGTATCAAAAGTAATTTTCTGATATTAAATGTACTTAAGTATTGAAAGTAAAAATACAAGTAAATGCTGTTAATAAAAAAACAAAGGGTCAGAATTATGAAGTTTATTCTTTTAAGTGCTGTGGCACCATGACCAAGGACATGGAGCTGTGTTGAACATAATTGGGTTGGCTGTGATCCATTCAGGAGCAACAATGTTCAACATAATATATTGTACATAAGTATACTTTTGCATCTACTATGAACTTATCATCATAATTCTCTGAAAAGCAATATGACACTATGAAGGAGTTGTGTTTATAAGTATGCTCATTAGACTAGAGGATGTAGAGGCCAATGCATAATATTATGTTCAGCAAAACATATCCACTTGATGATCAGGTCATTGTTGTGAGAAAGGACACCTGCCTTGTAAACTCCTATGGGCCTGATTTGAACACAACAGACAAAGGCTTTGCTCAAGCTGAATCTGCAATTGGGCGACTGCTACCATCATAACTCCATCTGATCATCCACAACATGACTCAAATATCAAAACATGATCAATACTAAAGCAGCAACCCAGTCATTACTTGAAACTGAAACATGTCCTGTTCATCTTCAAAAGAAGTTGGTTTTCAAAATTGCGAGAATTCAGTCTCGCTCTTCTTGGGCTGAAGACTAGTCCTGCGATGCTAAATAGCCTTTCACAGGCCGCTGAGGCAGGTAGAGGTGTGTTCAGCGTCACAGACAGCTTGCGCACAGCTGCGAAGGATTTCCCTAATGCTGCGCTCTCGCGGCTCCTGTCAATCATATGGTGTGGTGGCTAGCTAACGTTAAGTTAGCTACGTTAGCCAACTAGTGCTGCAATGATTATAGCTAAGATAACTCAAATCAACAAAATCTCACAACTGTCAACACTTCCTCAGCTCACTAACTCGCTAGCGATCCACGGGTGTTGGTCTTCGTCACCACCGTCGTTTGTTGCGGGAGTAGCAGGTGCTTCCATTTCTGCTTCCATCATGAAATCAGTCGTCGTAGAGTGGAATTCTACTCAGGTAGTCGCTCGCTAGCTATAGCATGTAGCATCCTGGCATCACTGGGAATCAAAACACCGCGGCTTTGAGAGCACTTGTTTGCAATTGTGCATTAACGTGATTAACCAATGATTTAACTTGCTGCTAGGACCACTGATTCACCAAACCTGCTTGCATGCAGTCTGTGTTCCACCACAGTCCCCGACGCTGCTCTCATGATTCATTTTGTTTCTAAAGATAGATTTGATTTTGTAGCGAGTAACGAAGGTTTCAGGGGAAATATATTGGACTAAAAGTATCAGTTTTCTTTGAAAAATGTAGTAAAGTAAAAGTAAAAGTCAACAGAAATATAAATAGTAAAGTAAAGTACAGATATCCTAAAAAACGACTTAAGTACAGTAACAAAGTATTTCTACTTCGTTACTATACACCAAAACTAAGCTTAAAATAGTGCTATTTCATCAAAAACATTTTATGCTACATTTTAAATCTCAGAACACAAAGCAGAGAGGTGAAGACAGCAGAGACTGTAAGAACAGGTTGTAAAAATGTAAAGAGTTCATATGTATAGCACAAAGAGCCTCCATTGTTTTTTACAACACTGGTAACGCTTGTGGGCACTTGGAACAATGTTGTATAGATTCCATTGACAATAGATTGTTTAAATTATCAAAGATATTTAACTTGTGTTTTTTATATTTTTATGATTTACGTCATTGTAGCTGGGTTATTCTGCACAAAATACTTGTTTTAGTTCTCTCTACTACGAATCATGATTGTTCTGTTTCCATAGACAGGACTTGTATTGCAATGAAAATCAAGGCCACAGAGAGAAAGATCTGACAGGAGCAAAACCCGCCCCAACACTGCTTGGGGTTCAGAGGGTTAAAACGGACTTCTGTAAAGTATATTGAGGCATTATCTTTCTTCAAGGCCAGTGTTTCTTCCGCTGCAAAGAAAAGCAGACCATCTCTATGTGACTCCTCCACTCAAAAAATAAAATTACTTATGAGAAAATTGTAAATACAGGAAACCTCTGAATGGCACAAAGTCTCTCGTATGTGGCTCCAAAACAAATGTTGGCCTAATGTCTTGTTTCCTGCATGGTAGATACACATAATACATAACACATATATAATAAGATCAAATAGATAAGAAATATTTGGCCTGCCCGTGTTTGGGCTAAGTTGAGCGAAAGCTGCTTCTGTCAGACCTGTTTCCTGATGTAAGTGTATTATGTTAGAAGCTTCATGATAGCTTTTCTATCTCTACTTAGAACTGTCCCAACATTATACCACCTGCACTCTCTTTGAAATTGTAGGTTTTATAATTACAGAAACTGCTGTATTTATTCTTCACTGCGTATGAATACAGTGAGAAAGTACAGCTAGATATTCCTTTGTGGTGGCCACATTGTGCTATAATCTGGTGTGCATTTATCAAGGCAAGGCAAGTTTATTTGTATAGCACATTTCAACAACAAGGTAATTCAAAGTGCTTCACATGAAACCATTAAAAGCATCAAAACATAAGGCAAAAGAAAAGGAGATTTAAAAACAATTAAAGAAACAGTGTAAGAAATAAAATTCAGTAGTAAAAAGTAAAGGAGATTTAAAACATACATTGAAACAATAATTGATGTCTCCCTGAGACATTACGCTGCACGCAATCAACCATACACTGCCGCAATTCTGCAATTACTCGCACACAAACCACGTCTGGAAAAGATCTCTGCCGATCTGCGTTTTATAGTGTACGCCTTGCACGCCTCAGACATGCCATCAAAAGAAATACTATCTGATCATATCCCTGATGAAATACAAATATCAAAGTTATCAGTGCCTGTGAAATTGATCACTATGGGTTAGCTGACAACTGTTGATAGGATCAAAAAATTTAATCATAATCATAATTTCATAAACTGCTTCTGAAAATGCATTTTCCTTATTATTTCAGGTCACAGGATGATCAGGTGACTGGATTGTGTGACATTTTTCAACAGGCCTCAGTGTTTTATAATTGAATGTATTTATAAGGCTGAAGCTGTCTAGTTA
This sequence comes from Melanostigma gelatinosum, assembly GCF_949748355.1. Taxonomy (NCBI): domain Eukaryota; kingdom Metazoa; phylum Chordata; class Actinopteri; order Perciformes; family Zoarcidae; genus Melanostigma; species Melanostigma gelatinosum. Next base: position 26,172,077 of record NC_136640.1, read on the forward strand.
TGTATGAAGTAATCACTTTAATCCCTCCCTTTGAGGCCTGTCCGAGATGCCGGGCAAAGTCTAAGCTCAAATGCTTAATTGTTATGTTTGGTGTGGCTCTACTGTAATAATATGTTATATTCCTATAGAGAACAATGACTAATGCAGCGCATAAAACACAACAACAATACATTCTTTATCACTGTCATTCAGTTTCTGGGATTGTGCCTCTGACAGAGTGTTGAGAACAAAGCACGATGACTAACAGAACTTCCACCAGAAGAACTTTGCAAATCATTTCAGACTCTCATATCACCAGAACTTTGTCATATCAGGGATATGTTGGTTATTTCATTTCAACATACCAACTTCAAGTTGTTTTCTGCTCGAAATCACAAGGTCAGAGGTTGACCTGTGGAAAAATAACTCAGATCATAGTGCTGCTTAAACAAAACTAGTTTCTCAGGTTGGACTCGTAAATAGGATGGAAGTACCAAGCTTTTGTTCCACTTCTTAAAAAACAACTGCATCAATGCCAACTGCCAATGGGTCAAGAATGCAGAGCAACAATACACAATACACAGTGATTCCACTTGCAAAACAATTCTGCTGCAGTGTGATGCTCTCCAATGACGCATGTTATTGTTAAATTATGCATTCAGTTGAATAAGTGCCAACAGGTTTGAATTAGGCTGAATACATGTTGCTTAAGGACCAGAAAAGTCAACTTAAATGATGATTAACTTTGAAGTTTAGTACAAAAACGATGTTAAAATGCAGGCACAGTGGAGGCCCGGTATGTTCTTACTTTCAGGCTGGTCAGATGAGCTCGGCCTCTTCTTCCTCATGGACCGATAGAAGCGGGAGTTCCTGCGGATAGGCTCTCTGTTCAAATCTTCCTCATCGTCCTCCCCCTGGCTGGGTTTAACCACAGCTGCTGGATGCTTCTCTGGGGGTTCTGGTGACTTGTGCCCCCACTTGCCCCTGAATAGGGCAGTCACAGACATGGTAAATGATTCCCTTTGCTTGAAAAAAAAAGTGTGTTTGGAAGATTATGTTGGAAAATATGTCATAATTAGCCAGAATCCAGAAGCAAATCCATGACTCGAAATCAAAAGTTCTGGTGAAAAATAAATCCGAAGACCAAGTCCAAGAACAGAGAATTGGTTCCTGGGCCGTCTCTCCCTGCTGTCAGTGGGACAGCAGTGTTGTTAGCTACACAGGCAGCCTTTGGAACCAGCAGAGTGCGTCACTTATTTCTGCCTAAGCTGTAATTATTGCATTTATGACTCTCTCTCTCTTTCCTGCTCTTTGCCCCTCCTCTGATAGGCTGCCTACCTCCGTCCCTCTTTCTTCACCACCCTCTTACAGGCTGACATTCCTGAACTCAACCTGGTCTTACCAGCCTGCATGCCTTGCAGCTCTAAAACTCTCCCTGTTGTGAAACCTGAAAAGCCACCGACTGACAAACTACAGTCTGTTCACTTTTCTGTGATTTCAGGGTTTCTCAGATCACTCGACAAAATCTGTCCATGTTCTCGCTCTTGGACTCTCATAAAAATGTTAAATTATTCAGGTTAAGTAACAGAATAAATTACAAAGTACATTAAATACATTTTGCATATGGTGGAAGTTATTTATTTTTATAGAACTGTGTGTTACAGTGATGTGTGTAATGTTTCATGTCCTGTTGAGCAGGGCTTATAGTAGTTGTATCTGTAGTCAGCTGACTAGGAGGGTTTAAAGTTCACTGTCTCTTATTTTCCTCACAGCAATCAGCCTGCCTGTGCTGCTCTTCATAAACAAGAGTTGTGAAATCAAAGTAACAAACAAAAGGGTGTCCTCAGACACAATATTTCCTGCATCGTTGTCCAGCAGGACATGTAGTAGGGTTAGGCTGACAAAAATAATGCTAAATTTGTTCATTTTTTGTTGAATTGCCCTCTGATGTATGATGATTTAGTTTAGGAACAAGCTGTTACATGCACTGTGTGTGTATAGTTGGTTTTGGTTATATTACTGTAAAATACCTTGATCGACACATCACCCGTTTTATTTCCTGTTAAAAGATATGCTGGCATTATTTAAAAGTTTTCTTCATTCTGTCCATCGATTTTCTGATGCAGTCCATCTCAGCTCCATGCCCACTGGTTCTTACTGAAGACATCTTTAAAAACAGCTCACAAACGTATCGTTTCACTTTAAAAAAAAGGCTCAGTAATTTCCTTTGACAAGCACTGTAAGTTTTAGCCAGGACTATTTTTAGCAGCGGATTAGTACACATTTGGTGCTCTAGGGAGTATTTGTGACAGCAGGACGCTGTAAATTTGATTGAGTCAAAATTAACTAGTGTGTGTGTTGTTGGTGATCGGTTTAGCAAGGCGGTGAGAGACGCTAAACGACAGTACGCTGAGAAACTGCAACACCAGCTCTCAGCAAGTGACTCTGATTCTGTCTGGAGAGGTCTCAGACAGATTACCAACTACAAACCTAAAGCCCCCCACTCCATGAATGACCACCATGAACGAGCTGAACGAGTTCTACTGTTGCTTTGATGGACAATGGGACAGTCCTGACCTCGTCCCCCTCCCCCAGCTCAGCAGGGGCCCATGTCGCTCAACCACCCATCCCAGTGCCCCCCCCCCCCCCATCCCCCACCTCAGTGACGACTCTATTCTGGAGAGAGATGCCGGTCTGTCTGTCTGTCTGTCTGTCTGTCTGTCTGTCTGTCTGTATATGTATATATATATATATATATATATCTCTCTCTCTCACATCAACTTTACTTTAAAATCAACACTTACACGGAAACGTTTACTCGATTATGGTCAACACACGTCGATCACTCGCTTCCATGTGTTGTTGTCGTGGGGGCTGATGAATGTAACGTTAGCTCCATTGGGGTATTCCTTCATGAGATACGGCATCAGGGGATAAGCTGGGTCACCCAGCAGAAAAAACAGGGACATCATCTTCGCCCTCTATCAATTCTTTAGGGCATTTGCTCCATCTTTTAGGGCACAACATCATGCAACAGGTCAGACTCGCTAGCTTCTAAGCTAATTTTAACATTACCACCAATGGGGAAATGCTAACCGCGATTAGCATTAGCGAATATAATATATCTTCGTACATATTTTCATGAAGAAATACTTGCAGACTAAGGTCTCTTAGGGAAAAAGTAAAACGAATCAGCGTCGATCACTAGTTTCCTCTGTGTTGTCTGTTTGTAGCTGTAGCTCTGAATAGCATTTATTGCTAACTGTAGCTTCAGACAGCCGCTCCGTGGGGGCTGATCGCCGATGGTCAAGCAGCTCGCTCATCGCTCGAAGAACAGCTCGCCTCCTCCGCATGTAGGCATTAGCAGAATTGTAAAATGACGAATTTAACTCCACAATAGCTGCTACAGACAACAAAGCAAGCAATCCATGTTGAAATGAATCGCTGCTGGTCGCCGGCTGTTTGTTTTCTTCCGGGTACGGGTCACGTGATAGTGAGTGTGACGAATCAGGGACGGAGACGTCATGGCTGGTCATAACCAATCCAGTAGCGAGCACGGCTGTGGGCTCATTTTTTCGAACAGACATCCGTATCCGCCGTCTACACTGAACCAAAACCCCGGAGTTCTCAAATACCTCCAACCTCGGCGGAGTTTTCAGGTTCCTCCGTTAAGGCTGCTCCAAAACCCCGGCGTGGTGTGGCTGCTCAGTGTAAACGTAGGAAAACTGGACTAGTGTGGATATAGCCTCAGTCTCTCCCTCCACTCTGAATCATTGTGCTCATCAGCGGTCTATAGTGTTCACAGACATCTTCAACACCACCCTGGAGGTGACATGCCACAGGTGATGGAGCTGACGCCTGCTTCAATGCATCCACCATCATCCCCGTCCCCTAAAAAACAAAGATCACAGGACTTAATGACTACAGGCGCATCGCCCTGACCTCTGTGGTCATGAAGTCTTTTGTGGGCCTTGGCATGTCCCACCTCAAAACCCTCACCGACCCTCTCCTGGATCCCCTGCGGTTCGCCTACAGAGCCAACAGGTCTGTAGACGACGCAGTCAACATGACCCTTCATTTCATCCTCCAGCATCTGGACTCCTCAGGAACCTACGCCAGGATCCTGTTTGTGGACTTCAGCTCTGCATTCAACACCATCATCCCGTCTCTGCTACATGACAAGCTCACTCAGCTGCACGTGCCCGACTCTACCTGCAATTAGCTAACAGACTTCCTGTCTGACAGGAAGCAGCACGTGAAGCTGGGAAAACATGTCTCAGTCTCTTGGACCATCAGCACCGGTTCCCCCCAAGGCTGCGTTCTTTCCCCTCTGCTCTTCTCCCTGTACACCAACAGCTGCACCTGTCACGTTCTCTCAGGTTGAGCTAAGACTCAAGCGCAGACACAGACACTGGAGATGAGGTGAAGTTGGAACTATAAGGTCTTTTACTTAAAAAGTCATAAACAAAAACTTAAAGGGACTCCAACAGGGAGTGGGCAAAAATCCAAACAGAATACAAAAGGCAAAGTCACAAAAAGCAAAGGTACAAACCAGGAGCAAACACAAGTACCAAACGCTGGAGCACCGAGCAGACACGAGGGAGACACAATACTGGAACAGACAGGGGAACGAACAAAGACGATCTGACCACCAGAACACGGAAAGCAGGGGAGTATATATGTGTGGGGTGATGAGAAGATTGAAGGCAGCTGGGTGGTGAGTATGAGTGTAATCAGGGGAAACACAAACACACACAAACACAGAGACACAGGAACACAGGGGGCAAAGCCTACACTGTGACAGCACCTCCAGTCACCAGTTTGTCAAGCTCCTAAAGTTCGCGGATGACACCACCCTCATTGGACTCATCTATGGTGGGGTTGATTCCGCCTACAGGTGGGAGATTGACCATCTGGTGACCTGGTGCAGACAAAACAACTTAGAGCTCAACGCTCTAAAGACAGTGGATATGGTTGTGGATTTCCACAAGAACGCAGCCCCACATGCCCCCATCCCCCTGTGTGACTCCCCGTCAACGCTGTGGAGTCCTTCCGCTTCCTGGGCTCCATCATAACCCAGGACCTCAAGTGGGAGCTTAACATCAGCTCCATCACCAATAGGGCTGAGCAGAGGATGTACTTCCTGAGGCAGCTGAATAAGTCAATGATTGTGCAATTCTATGCCATCATTGAGTCCATCTTCCACTCCTCCATCACTGTCTGGTACGCTGCAGCCACTTCCAAGGACAAGGGCAGCTTATCATTCGCTTTGCTAAAAGAGTGATTGACTGCTATCTGCTGTCCCTCCAAGACTTGTTCACTTCCAGGACCCTGAAGCGAGCAAGAAGTATTGTAGCTGACCCCTCTCAACCTGTACATAAACTGTTCGAGTCCCTTCCCTCTGGCAGGAGGCTGCGGTCTATCAGGACCAAGACCTCACGCCACAGGAACAGTTTCTTTCCTTCTGCAGTTGGGTTCATCAACAAAGCCTGGGACCCCCACTGACTGACTCTGACTCTTACATCCCCATGACAATTTCCTACTGTTACACACCCTTGCACATCCTTTCTATATTAAAATACGCTTGCCACTTTTATAATATTAGTTTGAACGTACTGTTATGTTTGTTTGTTTACCATATTTTATTGTAAATTTTAATATTTCTATTTTTAAATGATGTCTTGATTATTGCACTGTGTTCATTGTTTATTGTTATGCACCAGTCACCAAGTCAAATTCCTTCTGTGTAACTTACTTGTCAATAAACGGTTCTGATTCTGATTCTGAAGGAACATGTCAGCAGCTCAACGGTGTTGAAATATGGACACATTGGTATTTGAGGTCCTGGGAACAAGAAAAGAGAGAGAGTGGGGCTGCATTCTTTACATTTCCACTCGCATTTATGCAGAATTTAAACTAATTTTAAGCCTGCATTGAGGCTTTTGTAAATCCAGAGTTTTCTTATTTTGTTGGAATTAAATCTGTGTCCTTTTGTACATACAGAGCAACTGTAAACCACAATGGTTTCAGGGAAAGGCTCGACACAAAGAAAATACTGACATGTGCTGATTTAGGACAGATAAATAAGACAGACAGGATGGACATCACTAATAACATGTTGAAGAAAAAGTTACCAGGTTAATTTATTTGTCATTTTTACAACACAGGGTTGCACAATGAAATTTTGTAGTGAAAGCAGGTTGTAATCAGCTCATCCATGTTAAGCCTGTATGTGGAAGTGAATTCCAAGTTTATGATTAAGATAAGTTGCAGCTTTTCCTTAAAAACTAAATAAACCTTTTCTATTGTTGTTACATGAAGATGAACAACTATAGACAGAGCGACATATGTTAATGAGGAAACCCCCTCAGAGAATAAAACCCTGCTGTTTATGACTGTTACTACATCTTTGGTGTTCATTTTTATATATAATAACACCTAAATAGCTTACAGTAAATATTGTTCACATAATCTGTAGTGGCGACAATTCACTTTAAGATTCAAGCAAAGAACATTAGTTACAGTGAACAAATCTATTATTTTGATAGCTAGAGGGACCACACAGTAGAAAACAAGGATGTCATCTGCCAGTTATAACACCAATAGTTCTACCAGTGGAGATGCCCTGAAGATCACTTAATGTTGTCACATAGAAGTCAGGCAGCAATGAGGAACAGATTGGGCACCCTTCCTTAAAGCCACATTTCCTATCCAATCTGGCTGATGACCCAACATTTAAGATGAATCTGATAATAATAATAATAATAATAATAACTAATGATTAACCTATTATACTGTATCACCAGGCCTTGGCATGTAGTTGATGGGTAAGGGATTGGACATTCATTCAAAAGAAATCTCCAAAGAAAATGATGCTCAACTACATCGAAAACCTTTGAGAACTCTAAAAGAACCTTTTTCTGAAATCCAGTGTAAAAATCGAATAAATCTAAAACTGCCGTATTTTTTGTTATAGAGACGTCTTTTGGGCAAAAACCCTCATTGAACTTCATCAATTATAGAAGACGCACTATTCTGATTGTGCCAGCAAATATCACAACCAGAAGTGTATGATCATTTATCAATAGGCAATTACCAAAATGAATGAATATGACTTTGAATAATGATGGTCGTCTTGAGTCATACTCAAAGGGAAGGCATTGACTAACATGCTCTCATTAAATAATTCTTATAGAAAGGGCACCATCTGCTGGTAAAATAATTTGGAGAATTGAGATGATTTACTATCTGTTCCAGCAGACTTCTTATCTTTCAGGAGTCTATACAATTACTGTATTAGCATACCTTTACCAATGAATTCATTCATCTGTGAGGTATTCTGTAAAGAAAAGTAGGATATATGCTTTGGTTCATTGGTTATATTTCATTGCATTTTAACATGATGCCTTTCCAAAACTCTCTGCCCTCCTACATATTGAGGGGCAAATGTGGCTTAGTGGTAGAGGCTTAGTGGTAGAGCCCTTTAATCAAAGGATTGGTGGTTCAATCCCCGGCTCAGTGGGCAAGACACTTAACCACAAATTGAATGGGTATGAATGCTAGATCGTCTTGATGGGCAGGTGGCACCTTGCATGGTAGCCCCTGTTATCAGTTTAACAGTTATCAGGTGTGAATAGGTGGATGATGACATGTAGCGTTAAAGCACTAGATATTTGGGAAAATACCTAAATATGTGTGAAAATGTTTCATGCAAGATCAAGAAAGTACTGTATCATATTTAAATAGCTGGTTTTAACAATACAAGTTTTCTTTGCTAAAGCGATTTTTAACTTCATTTTTTATATTTAAAAGAGTTGTTCCAGTTCCAATAATTTGATTTATTACAACTGTTATGTGAAAGAAATGCTTGGAAAGAGATAAAGATACAACTTAATGATCAGTTATAGAGAGGCTTGCTGACTGAGACATTTTGCTCACCAATACTTAAACCAACCAGAAGTCTCCATGTGAATGCATCCAGTGAATTTAACCCTCCATATGTATATAAAAACATTCAGATATGAAAGCCTGAGCCTGCCATGAGCAGCTCGTCATAGAGAGGATGAGAGGGGTTATCCAGGATGATCTTGTCCTTCATCTTCCTCTCTGCCACTGACTCCAGCATGTCCAATTCCAGCCCGACCACAGAGCTTGTCTGCTGGCCTCACCAGTACACCAACCCACAGCAAAGAACAGAGCACTACCAGTACAGACTGGTAGAAGTCTTCAGAAGCCGGTTATACACACTGAAACTGGGTCTTCTCAGGAACAATAGCCTGTATGAGTCCACCCTCTCCACTTCCACCAGCTGGATTATGCAACAGGGGGCCTTTCTGTTCCTCTGGGAGTCACCACCAGCTCTTTGGTCTTGCTGATATTGAGCTCCAGGCAATGGTTCTTGCACCATGTGACAAGTCTTTGTTGATGCATCCAACAGTGAAGCAGTTGTGGGAAGGAACCTGAGTTGAACCGGAAGACTGAGGTGTAGAGAGTGAAGAGGAATGGTGCTAATACAGTTCCTTGAGGTTTCTTTCATCACAACTTCAGAGGCACAGCTATCCATTCTGACATACTGTGGCCAGTCACACTGTGAGCTAGTCAGTGGGGCACACTCACATTCTATTGCTCCTCAATAGGATGTTCCTAAAAGAACATAGCTCCCCAGAGGGTCTACAAAGTCAGCAGTTAAAGGGCAGGTTCAGGTCCTCAGATGGGATGTTTGGTGCACCTTTCAGGCAGTTAAAGACATTTTCTTAGAAAATATGACAGTTTGAAAAGCTTTAACACTCAAAGCACTTTAACACTGCATGTCATCATTCATCCATTCACACCCATTCATACACTGATGGCAGGGACTACCATGCAAGGTGCCTGGCAACAACATACTAAAAGTTTAGAAAAACAATCTCTCAATTTTAGGATAGCAAGTCATTTCTAAGTATTTTAATAGGGCCTAACAACAACCAATTGCAATACAAGACAGTCCCAACTGGACAGTAACTTATTATCAAAATCTGCCATTTGGAATACATTTGAATGGGGTATGTCAGGTATGCCAATATATATATATATATATGTGTATATATATATATATGTATGTATATATTTCCCTATTCTTCTTAACCTTTTCATTGTAGAGCTCCGTTTCCCTGCGAACTTGTTCGTTGATCTCGAGATCCACTCGGGTCCCTCCAAACGTTTTCAAGAGCACCGTAGCTTGTACGTGTCCCGCCGTACTTTGGTGTCGTGTAGCGGCCTTGCTCAGGCAGCTCAGGTTACCAAATCCAGCATGGCTCCATACAACAAGACGGGCCAGTCGCAAATAACAGGCATTCCCAGCAATACAATTTGCAACTCTTCTCCGACCCTGTCAGCCAGGAATACCATTCATAATTTGCCGACTGAAAGTGGCGCACAAAACTTTTCCTGGCTGGGTCAGGGCTGCTAGCTGTGGTGTTGGCCGGCCATTTCTTACTATGTCCAGTTTGTCCGGAAATGTCCTTCTTAAGAAAGGAGTTTCCAACTCCACCACTAAATCTGTTTCTCCTTCCGCCATTTGATGTTAAAAAAACAAAGCTAGGTAAAAAAAAAAAAAAAAATGCCATAATTTCTTGCATATCTTTCCACTTGAACTCTGACTGCTCCAACCTAAGTTCTGCTAGCAAGCATAAGTTTCACTTTAGTCACGTGCTCGCCCACTGACCAATCACAGCACACTCTGCACAGCTGCACCTGGACACTGAGCTGCACGTAATGCTGACATAGCTATAGGCCGGCTAGCAGGCGCTGACACGTCAAAGAATACGCCCAACATGTCAAACTAAAGATCTGATTGGTTGAACACTATGACTGTTAGAGCCAAATATGAGATTATGAATACCACTGCATTTCTTTGTTTGTACATTGGGTGGCGCTGTATTTCCTGTCCTGGGCTCAGGTATATAAGTCCTTAAATCGCTGTGTTCATCAGGTGTTTGATCCCGGAAGGGCAAACGGTTTTGACCGCATACGCTACACATTTACTGCATTGTGGGAAAGAGTGGCTTTCGTGCAAATTGTTTCCACGACGAGAATAAATGAGCTACAGATCATCATACAAAGGTCTCTGTGATGTGTCGAATGCACCACACCTCACAGGTAGTTTAGCCTGCAGCGAGCGCGTCAACCAGGCGAGTCCGGAGGGAGCAGCACCTCAGGAGCTTACGGCCACACGACTGGGCTTCTTTAACTATGACAATCAACAATATCGTCCCCATTCACTTAAACTGCACATGGATGCACTTGTGAGTCTGCAGGCCTCGGGCCTCTCTTCTTCACAGAGGTGAGATCTGATTGGATAAAACGAAACGAAAGTTACGAACGTAACTACGGTTCTATGAATCCTGGATGACCGCCAGAGGCAGTGCTTAACACTGGATATCTTCCGTCGCGCGCATGCGCAGGTCGAATATTTATATCAACAAAGTCACGTGTGACCTCGGATGACCACCGTCGTCTATAAGTTCCGGTGTCATCCTGAGCTCAGTCCTATGGAATCTTCTCGCGAGTTCACGGGATTCCGAGTGACCAAGAACTCTGGCGGTCATCCAGGATTCATAGAACCGTAGTTACGTTCGTAACTTTCGTTCTATTTCATCCTTACTGACCGCCAGAGGCAGTGCTTAACACTGGATGACTTATACCAAAAGAGTCACGAGGAAGCACAGTAACTACCCCTTATAGCTCCGGCAGAGAAAATTGGCCAAGAACCCTCCCCAGTGGGTGAGGGTTGGCAACGTTAACTCTGTAGTGTTTGGTGAATGTGCTCGGTGATGCCCATGAGGCCGCCGCACATATATCCCCCACAGGCACACCACTCAGGCTTGCCCTCGGTGTGGAGACACTCTTGGTAGTGACCCTTCACCCCGGATGGCCGAGCGCAGCCGCTCGCCTTGTATGTATCGGCAATGGCCTCCACTATCCAGTGGGACAGGTGCTGTTTTTCCTTTTTTTTTTTTTAAAAGGAGCACAGCCCTTCTTAGGCTCACCATAACTGACTATGCAGGCGGTGGCTTCCATATAAGCTCTGAGGGCCCACACTGGGCACAGCAGCCTTGACCTCTCCTCTCCCGATGGGGGAGGGGGGGGTCAACTTTGCCAGCTGGATAGGCCGGTTTATATGTGAACGTATCCACCCCCTTGGGAGAAACACTGCCTTAGGCCAGAAAGTGACACCCAAGCCATCTGAGTTCCACCTCAGACATGATTCTTCCACTGATATGGCATGCAGCTCGCCCCCACATTGAGCTGAATTGACAGCAAGGAGAAAACCGTCTTGCTGATAGCCATCTAGGCTCCGCCTGTGCCAGGGGTTCAAAAGGACAAGCATAAGGTGTCCAGTACCAAGGGTAGGTCCCCTGCAGGGGAGACCGGCCCTTATCCAGGAGGGACTGTAGAAACTCAGTACAGCAGGCACGGGGCGCTGTACTGGGACCTTGTTCTGAGCCGCACACTAGTCGGAGAACAGCTTCCACCTGTTTCTTGTACTGCAGGCAGGTAGACCGCGCACTGGCATTCAGAATAGTCCGTCAGACTGGTTCTATGCAGCCACTCAGCATCCGGTCGGGCCCTCCCGTGACCCCTAATTGAAGGCGGCAGGGATTGGAATGCCAAATCCGACCCTCTAGTTGCGACAGGAGATCCCTCCTGTCGGGGAAGAACTCTGACAAGCTTATAGCAAAAGCAGAGGGACTGGTGGAAAGGCATAAAGAAGATCCTCTGGCCACGTGTGAGCCAGGGCATCTTGACCCAGAGGGCTGGTCCTCTCCATCAGGGAGACCCAGTGGGGGCAGTGGGTCGACACGTCTGGATGCAGCCGCCACTCTCCCGGTGGAGGCTTGTAACGGAACAGGAAAACCACAACCTTGTTCCATTCTCCTGGTGGGTACATTGCCCACAGGCTGGTCAGGCGAGGGGCCTCCCAAGTCAGAAGGCCACGGTGATCCCCGTAGCAACTTCTGCAGATCTGGTGCCCCATCGATAGTTCATGGGAAATCACAGCAGAGGTGCTGTCCACCGGACAAGCACATGCTTTCCCTTCAAACATGGAAGGAAGTGCTCGAGCGCTAGCTCTAGAACCTGGACCTGCGGTCTTTCAGCAGACAACTGCCCCCAGGCTGTCCTGTTCTGTCACCCTGCACCCCGCCTTGAGAGGCAGGTATCTGTTGTGACAATCTCCTGGTGGAATGGAACCGAGCCCCTGGGGCTCGGTTCCTGGGACACTGTTCGCCAGATATGCACTCCCTCCATGGGGATAGTGAATAGATGAATAGACACTGTTTCGATAATATTATTGCCCTGTATCTGTGCCACTTGGCATCCAAGTGAAGGCTGTTCAACCATCCGCACTGGGGCGACAGACAGGCCCTCATAGGGCCACACTAATGAAGGTTATGCTCTGAGAAGGGCTCAGGTAGCTCCTCTCCATGTTCACCTTGAGGCCCACTGGGCCACGTGAGAGAAGGCGAGCAGTGTCCTGTGGCGCCTGAAGCCGGGACGGCGCCTAGGTCAGCCAGTCGTCTAAGTACGGCAGTATGTTCACGCCCTGCGATTGCAGGGGGAAAGGACAGCAGTAACACACTGTGGACACCCATGGGGAGATGGGAGAGTCCGAATGGAAGCACCCAGGACTGAAAGTTGTGGTGATGCACCATGGGAACAGGTGTCGATAGACGTGAACCACTCTCCCTTGGAAATCCGCTGATGGGAGAAAGAACCCCGACAGCCGGCCTGGAGACATCTCCTGGCACCCCTGCCGGGGGGGACGGGGACGTAAGTAGGGTTGTATAGGTAGCGGTCCGGCCTCTCAGCAGGACGCCGAGGCCTGTTGCGGCTACTAGGGTAAGCTGGAGGCTGAGAAAACGGCCTTGTGGGCCAAAAATGGGACCCCTAAGTCTGGGGGTGCAGGCATGTCCCTGCAAAGACCAGAGAACTGCTGCCAGGTCTGGCTAGCTCTAACAGTCCGCTGAAGCGCCTGTACAGCAGCTGACTCGAACAGCTCACCAGGCTCCACTGGGACAGTATGGAGGGTCCTCCTACATGTCTCAGATAGGGGTGACTGCGCCAGCCAAACCTGGCGGCGAGTCTGAACCAGGGTGGACATCATACATCCACGTTCCCTCGATATGAGCGCAAACGCCTGCAATGAAGCATCACTGAGCAGAAGCGTCGAAGTAGCCCGCTGCAGAGAATCTGCGAGGGAAAGCATGAGGTGGGAGAGGGAGTTGTCGATACGGTGCACAGCGCTGCTGTGTCCTAAGCCCTGGATAGCAGGTCATCTTTGACCCGACATTGGGTCGAGGGCACCTGGCATCGGGCCTCAGAGTCTCCTCAGGGGAAACTGATGGACGCCATAGTCGTCTAACTGGCTGGCATACGTGCAAGGCCAGATTTGCCACCTCCTGCATGGTCTGATGTAAGGCGGGAGAGAGCCCTGGTGTCTCCACCATGCACGCAACTCCCTCAGATATTCCTCGGACGGAGGAACAGAAAAGGTGGTGAGGGCGGGAAGGTGCCTGAAGAAGGCACTCACAGGTGGATGTTCCAGCTGCTGTGTATGCCCGGCGTGCAAGCGCCATACAAATGACCAGGGTAGGTTGGTCTGGATTCAGCTGCCCTGACAGGGGGAGGTAGACCTCCCGCATCAGGTGTTCCACTTCGGCCAGCCTAGCAGACCTTACTGCTCAAGGCGTGATGCCGCAGGTCCTGCCTGGGTTCTCCCTGCTAGGGCAAGAGGTCAGGGCCGTCCTCCGGCTGAAGAGGAGCTATACAGGTCCTACAGCCGGGAGAGTTTAACATGGCCGCGATTCTGGTGGAACCCTTGTCCCACTAGTTTATGCGGAATTCCAAATCAGTCCGAGCGGGAGCGCTCTGCTGAATGTTGAGAGAACAGGCAGGGGGCAGTCAGTGGCGAGTGATCCTTCGGACACTCTTCCCTTAGCCAGCCGCTGCGGATATTGGTGACCCACCAGTTAGCCTGAGCGAGAGCACTCTGCAACTGTGGAAACAGGTCAGGCAAAGTCCTTATAGTGAGAGGGGCGAGGACACTCTCTAAGCCCACTCTCTTCACTAAGATAGTTGCTGCAGATATTAGTGTCCCCCCAGTTAGCTTGAGCGAGAGCACTCTGTTACCGTAAAAAACGGACAAAACAGAACACAGTCCGTACAGTGAGAGGGGAGCGAGGACACTCTTCACTAAGATAGTTGCTGCCGATATTGGTGTCCCACCAGTTAGCTTGAGCGAGAGCACTCTGCCACTGTGGAAACAGGTCAGGCAAAGTCCTTATAGTGAGAGGGGCGAGGACACTCTTCACTAAACTAGTTGCTGCAGATATTGGTGTCCCACCAGTTAGCTTGAGCGAGAGCACTCTGCCACCGTGGAAACAGGCCAGGCAAGTCCTTATAGTGAGAGGGGAGCGAGGACACTCTTCACTAAGCTAGTTGCTGCAGATATTGGTGTCCCACCAGTTAGCTTGAGCGAGAGCACTCTGCTACTGTGAAAAACGGACAAAAAGAACACAGTCCTTACAGTGAGAGGGGAGCGAGGACACTCTTCACTAAGACAGCTGCTGCAGATATTGGTGTCCCACCAGTTAGCTTGAGCGAGAGCACTCTGCCACTGTGGAACAGGTCAGGAAAACAGTTCTCATAGTGAGAGGGGAGCGAGGACACTCTCTTCACTCGGATAGTTGCTGCAGATATTGGTGCCCCACCAGTTAGCTTGAGCGAGAGCACTCTGCTACTGTGAAAACGGACAAAAAAAAAAACCACAGTCCTTACAGTGCGAGGACACTCTCCACTTGGACAGGTGCTGTAACTCTTGGTGTGCTACCAGTTAGCCTGAGCGAGGGCACTCTGCTAACTGATATCCGCTACCGATATGTCCATAATGTTTACAACAATCAATGGACACACCGAGTATTAGCTTAGTCTAGTTAGCCGGAGCGAACTCGACAGCCGTAATGCGTAAAAACCATCAATGGGCACAACCTCAATGTTGATTTAGTATAACTAGCATTCACCGAGTTAGCCTGAGCGAGCACATTCCGCTAACTGTGATCGTTGTAATGCTACAAAGTTGATGGCCACAGCCCCAGTACCAGCTTTGTTTAGCTAGTTTCCCACTGAGTTAACCTGAGCGGGGATGCTCTGTTAACTGTGACAGCCGTAAGGATACAAAGTTAATGGCCACAGCCCCAGTATCAGCTTTGTTTAGCTAGTTTCCCACTGAGTTAACCTGAGCGAGGACGCTCTGTTAACTGTGACAGCTGTAAGGATACAAAGTTGATGGCTACAGCCCCAGTATCAGCTTTGTTTAGCTAGTTTCCCACTGAGTTAACCTGAGCGAGGACGCTCTGTTAACTGTGACAGCTCTGTTAACTGTGACAGCCGTAAGGATACAAAGTTGATGGACGCAGTCCCAGTATCAGCTTTGTTTAGCTAGTTTCCCACTGAGTTAACCTGAGCGGGGACGCTCTGTTAACTGTGACAGCCGTAAGGATACAAAGTTGATGGCTACAGCCCCAGTATCAGCTTTGTTTAGCTAGTTTCCCACTGAGTTAACCTGAGCGGGGACGCTCTGTTAACTGTGACAGCCGTAAGGATACAAAGTTGATGGCCACAGCCCCAGTATCAGCTCTGTTTAGCTAGCTTCCCACTGAGTTAACCTGAGCGGGGATGCTGTTAACTGTGACAGCCGTAAGGTTTACAAAGTTGATGGACGCAGTCCCAGCTAGCATCCAAGTTAGCCTGAGTGAAGACACTGCTAACTGCGAATTACGTCAGATGTAAAGATTAAATCTCCATGTACACAACGCCAATGCGGATCTAGTGTCTCACAAAGTTTGCCTGAGCAGGAACACTCTGCTAACTGTGATAGCCGTAACACTGTGAAGGGCGGGCCGACAGCGTAATTCCACGCTCTCGTTAGCGCGCCACTCGATTAACTAGAGCGGAAGCGCTCTGCCAACCGTGGAACAAACAACTGTTATAGAAAACAATGTTAATCGATCTTACCGATTGCTGTCATCACGACTTAGCTGGCCCTTATCAGACTGGTGACGACCGATGATAGGGGCGTCCACCAGTCCGGGGCTCGATGTCCGAACGGCGAACACACCGTTCCCTCCGAAGAGGGACAGCTCGTCGCAGCCTTTGGAGGGCGAGAGAACCGCAACTCCGACCGGTAGTCACAAGGCTACAGCGACGAGCTCTAATATGTCTTGATCGTAGACACATCCTTGTTTATGCTACCATGGTAGCTAACCTGCGACGCGAGAAGAAAAAAGGGCCGAGCTCAGGATGACACCGGAACTTATAGACGACGGTGGTCATCCGAGGTCACACGTGACTTTGTTGATATAAATATTCGACCTGCGCATGCGCGCGACGGAAGATATCCAGTGTTAAGCACTGCCTCTGGCGGTCAGTAAGGATGAAATAGAACAAGCTGCACTGGGAGCAGAGCAGCTGAGGAAGACAGGAGCTGTGCAATGAGAACATAAGATAATGGGGAAAATAATTTTATAAATCATAATACATAGTGTATTTAAGGCAAGGCAAGGCAAGTTTATTTGTATAGCACATTTCAACAACAAGGTAATTCAAAGTGCTTCACATAAAACCATTAAAAGCATCAAAACATAAGGCAAAAGAAAAGGAGATTTAAAAACAATTAAAGAAACAGTGTAAGAAATAAAATACAGTAGTAAAATGCAGAAATGCAGGAAATTGATTAATATCCTTGAATGTGGTTCAATTAAAGGCAGCAGCAAACAGAAAAGTCTTCAATCTTGATTTAAATGAGCTGAGGGTCTCAGCAGACCTGCAGCTTTCTGGGACTTTGTTCCAGATATGTGGAGCAGAAAAACTGAACGCTGCTTCTCCATGTTTAGTTCTGACTCTGGGAACAGAAAGTAAACCGGTCCCAGACGACCTGAGGGGTCGGGATGGTTCATAAGGTAGCAGCAGATCAGAGATGTATTTTGGCCCTAAACCATTCAGTGCTTTGTAAACCAACAGCAGGATTTTAAAGTCAATTCTTTGTTGGACAGGAAGCCAGTGCAAAGACATCAGAACTGGAGTGATGTGATCCACCCTCCTGGTCTTAGTGAGGACTCGAGCTGCAGCGTTCTGAATCAGCTGCAGCTTTCTGACAGACTTATTACAGAGACCTGTAAACACACCGTTACAGTAGTCCAGTCTGCTGAAGATAAATGCGTGGACAAGTTTTTACAAATCCTGTTGAGACATAAGTCCTCTAATCCTTGATATATTCTTCAGGTGATAGTAGGCTGATTTTGTAATTGTCTTGATATGGCCGTTCAGGTTGAGGTCTGAATCCATAACTACACCTAGATTTCTGGCTTAGTTTGTGGGTTTTCACATCAGTGATTGAAGCTGAGCGGTGATTTTTAATTGTTCGTCCTTGGTACCAAAAACAATTACTTTTGTTTTATCTTTGTTTAATTGAAGAAAATTCTGGCACATCCAGTTGTTGGTTTGTTCAATGCAGTTACCCAGCCCTTGTATGGGATTATAGTCCCCTGGTGACATAGTTATGTAGATTTGTGTGTCGTCTGCATAATTATGATAACACACTTTGTTGCACACTTTCCATAATCTGAGCTAGTGGAAGCATGTAGATGTTGAACAGAAGAGGCCCCAGTATTGAACCTTGGGGAATTTAAGAAAAAATATTAAATTATAAAATAGCTATAACTTTGTGATTCTGTTTAGGCCAGCAGAGAAGGCTTTGCAGGCCCTGGCGGGCCGTCAGGGCCTGCAAAGGTGGTTCAACTGTAGTAGGACTTACTGCACTGAAGGCTCAGGTATGAAATACACGGCCCGCCACTGAATTATAATATATATTGGCAGCAGTGTATATTTTGGTGATACGGTGTAATTGACAGTGTATGACTCATGTTAACTGGTTAACTGTTCATCAGAGTGGTCTGTGGGAAGAAACATAGAGAGCACGCCTCAGGGAGGAGACGCTAACAGTTGTATCCGGTCTGCACTGATGTTTCAGGCTTGTTTCCAGAATGGAGGCAAATAGAGGGCTGAGGGCAGATTTTCCCTGCAGAAGAAGAAGAGACAATCACAATGAAGAGCCTGCTGAACCTGACCGAGAACCAGTTCAAGATTGGGGGAGCAGTCCTTGAATTGTCTCCTGCGACAGGTTTATGCCTTTGGAAATAAACTGAGCTGTAATACACTTCCGACCCAAGGGAGGCAGAAATGTGACGTAAAGCATCTGGTCTGCCGGAAATCCGCCAAAGAAGAAGAAATAGACGCTCCCACCGGATGTCTGAGATATGTTAGCACTGGACCAGTTCACTGTAAGCGAGCGTGACCGCTGTCAATGAAAAAACAGCAATGGCTGGCAGCAGACTGGAGAGGTTTGGAACTGTATTCACCCGGTAAGTGAGCAGCATTTTACGCTGTGCTTAGAAGCTTGTAGTAGCTAGGCAGCTAGCAATGGCTAACGGTAGCCATATCCATTACCTATTGAAAGCCATCGGATCAGGTCCACAAAACATGTTGTTTACCACAGATTTACGTTACGTGTTGCTTAATCGGAATACGTCATGCTGTTTAAGTGAGTAAAACAGGGTTTTCAGGAACCAGTTAACCGTTCTCATAATCAAATGTGTCTCCTGCAGCAGTGGTGACATCATTAGCTGACCCTCACATAAGTCATCTTACGTCACCACGTTAACGTCGGCATTCTCCTCATGCATCACTAACTGCAACATGTGGACGAAACTAATGGCAAATTGATTTCAATTTTCAAGCGTTGACCGGTCAAACGAGTTTAAGGATACGGTGTGATAACATAAGCATGCGACAGAGACGGATGTCATATTAGTGTGCATACGACTGATCGGAAGGGGTCTTAACCATGGTCCAAAGCTCTTGACTAATGAGTTAAACAGATCAGTAAAAAAGAAGGACTGAGGAGCTCAGCATAATTAAATGCGATCAAAGTGACTAATTCTTCAGTGCTGGCTGCTGAGGATATTATAATACAGAGTATGTGACATTTATTCTTATTGCTCATTCTAATAATTTGGAAAGATCATACTTTAAAGCAGCTTAATACATACGATCTTTGAGTTTAAGCCAGCAACATCATTAATCTCTGTGTAAGTCTCTGCTTTACAATGAATCATATGTTTGTCAAATGTCATTTTACTGATCAATTGTGCGATGAACAGGGTTCGAGATCTGATGCGCTCTGGGGTCATAAAGCCGTCAGAGAAACCCATCTGGTATGATGTATATGAGGCTTTTCCACCCAAGAGGGACCCACTTCATGTGAAGCCACACACCAGACCCTGTACCAACAAACTGGAAGCTGTGCCTGAAATCTTCTACAGAGAGGATGAAGTTAGAGCGTGAGTTGAGTACTCACCATAGACTATATGTGCTTCCATGTGTAAGCACGTTCATGCTGCATCGCTCTGTTCTGTTCTTTAATGTAACGTTACTGTAGCGACCGAGCCTCTCCCAGCTGTTAACAGACTGTTCTGCTAGCGGGCTAGCTAGCGAGCTGTACCCAGCATGCCGTTCGGCGGTGTAATTTTATAAATGTACAATTATTAGTGTTACAAATTGTTTATTTGTCATAAACTGTTGTGTGGTGTTTTGCCCTGTTAAAGAGCGTTAGTTGTGGGTTATTAATTGTTGTGTTGTAAGTTATAACCATGATTAGGGGTTCCTCTCAATACACTTAAGACAAGTAGCTCCGACCGTAGTGCTCCTAGCGGCGAACAATATATTTAGCTGCCTGTTGAAGAGTTACAGCAGTTGTTTCGGCTATGACTGTGTGTGAAAAATTCATATCATACGGGAAATTAATACCGGTTGAATCGGTATACCGCCCAGCACTACCTCCAGCAGAGACCAGTCCACCATGGACTTCGACCTGCAGTCGGGGCTCCGGGGGTAGGAGGAGAGCTCAGCTCCCAGCACCAGCTCCTCCTCCTCCTCCTCCTCCTCCTCCTCCTCCTCCTCCTCCTCCTCCTCCTCCTGGAGCAGAGCTTCTCCTCACTGCTCCTCCGGTGAAATGAGAGGTTTTCTGAATGGAGTTTGGTGCATAACGTTTGTCCACAGGGACCACCAAAACCAACACAACAAAGGTCTTATAGTAGCTTTAAGTAAATAAATCAGAACACCCCTTAGCGACCATTATCAGCAACGGACAGGCAATGTGTTAAATTGTTTTTATCACTTACTTGTTGCTAAAGTTACTCGCCCGACATGGTATTCTACTTGCTCTGCGCAAGTGAGCATCCTTATTGTTGAGGCCCCACTCACCCATACAAGTCTGCCTTTCAGGAAGTTCTATGTGCAGTATGGGACGGGTCCTCGGCCTTTGGATCTGGCCAAGTCCAACTTTGTTTCGACGTGTCAGAGGTATGTTTCCCCCCAATCATCATTTCGGTGTTGGAGTGATTTATGAAAAGAGATGATATACAAGCACGAAAGCACCCATCAGAATGTCAGGTGTGACATTCTGATGGGTGATTTGGCTGGGAATTGTTTTTATGTTTGTTCCAGAATCTGTAGTGTTTGCACACCAAGTGCAGGGTTGAAAAGACAGTTGAATAAAGTTAATTAATTCATTGAGTTAAATAAAATACATTATTTCCTTGACAATGTGACTAAATGTTTCACTTTGCTCCCGCAGGTTTGTAGACAAGTACACAGAGTTGAAGAGCCACGGTGAGCTGGAGGACTCTGCTCTGTTTGAAAAGACAGGGAAGGCGTTACTCACAGATGGCATCATGCTGAGGCGGAGAGGAGCTCCTCCTGTAAGAGTCTGAGGCTACTTCCACATTCATACATTTTTGCTTACTTCTGGACCCGAGGGCTTTTTAGAAAAGTTTAGCGTACAGCGTGTCGTAGAATGCACTTTTCATAAACAAATATAATGAATGCTCCACACATATTATATACCGAATTAACGAAAAAAGTCTGGGCAAAATCATCATACCAGCCATTTTACACACTGAAAACACAATTATACACAAACTAATATCATATCTAGAAGATTTACCACAATATCACGTATTTTTTGCCAAAAATCGGCGACCTATGCTCTCCGTTTGCATCTCCCATCACAAAGCTGGCAGCTATCATGATTGATGCATGAAAAAGCACGAGGATTCGACCCCGCGTCGAATAACACCCTCTAAATTCCTCTCCATCAAACGGTTCAAAAGTTACATAAACAAAGCCAACGAACAGCAATACCACTCCCCAGCAAAAGAATTGAAACACAGCATACCTTTTGTTGATTTTCGTGACGAAATGCTCAATTGATAGTAATCCGCTTCAGACATATAGTCCCGTCTCCTGCATTGCATGCCGTGTTAAAATGAATAGCATTAACTATTTTAATAGAAATGAAATGACACTATTTAGTAATTATCTTAATTTCTGTGTCTAAAATTCATGTGGAGAAAGCTTGTGAAAAGTGATCGATTCCTGGCACGTAACAGTCATTTTCAGTCTGATGTTGCGGCACATGATCACAGTACTGCCTTTGTCCTGCAGGTGTCAGCAGAGTCCAGGGATCCATTGTTTGAGCTGAAGCTGACAGACATGTTGGCGGAGCAGCAGTCAGTCGGTGCTGACAGCGAGGAGACAACAGAGACCACACACACCATAGACCTCAGCTCAAGGCCCATTTGATGAGCTGCAGATCCTCCACACTAGATACACTGTTTGACTTTAAGACACTGTCGTTTTGTTGCTGCGCCTCTGGAAGTGATGGTCATCTGCAGAAATGCCTTTATTTCAACCACTAACTCATGACATGGCTGGCTGCGATCGCACCATCAGGAACTGCTCTGTGGACTGTGTTGATGCCAGCTTCCTGTTTCCTGAACTGATGTCAGTGTCCACAGGATGTTGACATTAAAGAATCAAAAAATAACTCCTCAGTCCATGGTAGGAAGACTAGAAAAGCGCTATACAAGTACAGTCCATTTACAGTTAATGTCTACTGTCACAAATAAGACAGGTTTGTCATGACCAATTTCACTTCCATAACAAATCTTTTTTCAGTCTAGTGGAAAGAAAACACATATTTAGCTGTTGATTTTACTACTTTGTCTATTTGTATCTGTAGATTTCTCCTAAATGTATCAAAAATGTACCATTAGGAAATTCCTCATTTGCAAATTCAAACAACCAAGAACCAACATTTGTCACAGACCGTCACAGCCCGGCTCTGTGGGAGACAAACTGTCTGTCTGCCTGTATCAGAATTCATCTTGGCTTCTGAATGGGTGGTTTTGGGAGGGACAGGGCCCCTTTTTTTTTGTACATTCTTGTATTCACCACTGGTGTATAAAGTACCCAAAAGCCATACTTGAGTAAAAGTAAAGATACCTGACTGGAAAATGACTCCAGTAGAAGTAAAAAGTCACCTATTAGAATACTACTTCAGTAAAAGTCTTAAAGTATCTGATATCTATTGTACTTAAGTAGCAAAAGTAATTTTCTGATATTAAATGTACTTAAGTATTGAAAGTAAAAGTACAAGTAAATTATGTTGCCGGTAATAAAAAAGCAAAGGGTCAGAATTTTGAGAATTATGAAGTTTATTCTTTTCAGTGCTGTGGGACCATGGCTATGAAGGTATATTTGTCTTTATTACGCAAACAAAAAAAATGTTTTAAAAGCAAGTTTCTCGCACTGCAATCAAAAATCAAGTTTGTAAGTGAAAATATATAAACTGAGAATAATTTATTTGTTAGTTTTGCAACTAGAATTTTTGGTTAAAAAAATTAAATCTTTGGTCAAACAATAAAATCTTTGGCATCTGCAGATGTTCATGAAAATGACAAACTGTGAACTCAACTGTCCTGAGGGACTTCTTTGAAGAAAATCTAACAAGGACCACGGCAATAACAGTATGAGTTTCGAGAGGTTTATTGCATCGTGGAATGATTGTTAGATTCAAGAAGCTGACGGGATCGAGGGGTGAATAGATATAGGGTAGGGGTAGAGGGATGAAGGGATGTGGGGTAGGGATGAAGAGATGAAGGGATGTGGGGTAGGGGTTGAGGGGTGAATAGATATAGGGTAGGGGTAGAGGAATGAAGGGATGTGGGGTAGGGGTCGAGGGATGAATAGATATAGGGTAGGGGTAGAGGGATGTGGGGTAGGGGTCGAGGGATGAATAGATATAGGGTAGGGGTAGAGGAATGAAGGGATGTGGGGTAGGGATGAAGAGATGAAGGGATGTGGGGTAGGGGTTGAGGGGTGAATAGATATAGGGTAGGGGTAGAGGAATGAAGGGATGTGGGGTAGGGGTCGAGGGATGAATAGATATAGGGTAGGGGTAGAGGAATGAAGGGATGTGGGGTAGGGATGAAGAGATGAAGGGATGTGGGGTAGGGGTTGAGGGGTGAATAGATATAGGGTAGGGGTAGAGGGATGAAGGGATGTGGGGTAGGGGTTGAGGGGTGAATAGATATAGGGTAGGGGTAGAGGGATGAAGGGATGTGGGGTAGGGATGAAGAGATGATGGGATGTGGGGTAGGGGTCGAGGGATGAAGGGATGTGGGGTAGGGATGAAGAGATGAAGGGATGTGGGGTAGGGGTTGAGGGGTGAATAGATATAGGGTAGGGGTAGAGGGATGAAGGGATGTGGGGTAGGGGTTGAGGGGTGAATAGATATAGGGTAGGGGTAGAGGGATGAAGGGATGTGGGGTAGGGATGAAGAGATGATGGGATGTGGGGTAGGGGTCGAGGGATGAAGGGATGTGGGATATAAGGAAGAAGAAACGAGGAGGGTTTGTAGAAAGGAGGTTAGGCGATCGATGGGGGACCATTGATGTCCGGCGGCTGGCGGGAACGGAGACTGTAGGGTGGGGGCCGTCTCTTCGGAAGCTCCGGCGGTGCAGAGTCCCCTGTTGTTCCTGTAATCCAGACAGACAGACAGAGAGAGAGACAGAGAGAGAGACGGGGTTGGGGGAGGGATGTGAAGACAGAGTCGAAGAGGAAGTGAAGGAGTTCGTTGTGCTTAAATACTCTGTGCCTCCTCCTCGTCGCTCTCTTCAGACCACCTCGGCCTCTTCGCAGCAGCCTCCTCCTCGTCGCTCTCTTCAGACCACCTCGGCCTCTTCGCAGCAGCCTCCTCCTCCTCGTCGCTCTCTTCCCTGCGTTGTTTTGTGGAGCAGTCCTCAAGTCTGACGACATCGATCTCAGGGTCCTCCCCCTCTTCAGGTAGCCCATACCTGTACCTGTCAATAATACACTCAAAAGCAGCATTAAAAGCGTCATCATCATATGGGTCAGTGTTAGGGTCAGCGTGAATCAAAGATAGTAACTGATTCATATATTTTATGATATATTTTGACGCTCATACCAACCTTTTTTGTCCACGGTGAACAGCAGCAGCTCAGGTGGTGGAGTATTGTAAAAGTTAATTATGAGACAGAATAGGTTAATAAAACAATATTTCAATTATAAAATAAACATACTAAAGGCATAAACAGATGAACATAATACATTGAGCTGTTTCTAACTTTGCCTTTACATTATAGATTCTAAATCAGAAGCTCTGACTCACCTTTTCTGTCCACGGTGATGGAGTAAGAGAGGGATCAATAAATCATCGTAAGTAAGACGGACAAATAATCTTTGAATGACCAAATGAGAAATGAATTATGAACAAATAGACGTAGCATACACTTTGTAGGTATGTTACAAAATATTACTTTGTTGATATATTGTAGACTATTCTAGGTCACTTTCTCAACAAAACAAGCTCCTACTTACTTTTTCCAGCCAAAGCGAACACAAACATGGTTAGTAACAGAAATGATCTTTGAATTATTGAATTAAGAATTTAATATATTTTAAATGTTACTATATCTTTTTGGGCAATATTATTAAGGCAATTTTAACCCGTAGACTTTAACCAAACTGTCTTTGGGGAGTTTCCCTGGTCCCGTTTTCATGAGGTTTGTTGGATGTTGGATGTTCTGTATTTAGGTGTCCAGCGCAGTGCCAGTCAATTTTCAAGCGAAGGTGGTAAGTTCCTCTTCTCACATCAGCTTTCAGTGATATCTTTAGTGTTGATTACAGACACTGAGGGGGATGTATGACGTGTGTGGTTCAAGCACACCCCCCACTGCGCGGACTGCAGACCAAACACTAGGAGCCACTGGTGTCTTCAATGTTTTTGTTTAATGATCATCACATCTTTACTGCCAGCATGGCCTGTTAGTTGTATGTGTGGAGGAAGCATTGTTTTTTCTGTCTAACAAACCCAAGTTAATGCTTAATTACCTTATGAAATACTTATTATTCCTGAAGTGTTTACAATCCGTCTTATGTGTTCATCTTCTTACCTCCCTGACCGTTGATGCTTTCTCAGAGCTGTTGGATATGTGGCAATGCTTTGATCTGTATATGGACTGATTTAAAATCCTTTGTTCTACAAAGTAATCCTCATGACTCGGTGTGGCTGCTTGTTGACAGATGCAAAGCTGTTTTAAGCCCCTATACATGTTATATTCACTATTTAAGAAGCTTCACATGAACTCAACATGACTGAAGTTGAACCAAACTAAATCTCACAATACAAAAGTGTGACTTTAGATGACTCGAGTGTTTTATTGAATGCAACACTAAACCAGGGAAGTTGAGAAATGAGTCTGAGCAGTTCACACAATC